>NC_055683.1:6631140-6931140 GCF_017639745.1 Melanotaenia boesemani | reverse complement strand
TCCTCACTGCTGTCTGACTGCATCCATCTGACTCTGATATGAAGCAGAAACTCAGAGCCAATCAGAGGAGGAGCAGCAGATGATGGAAAGGAGGATTTCAGTTGATGTTCAGATGAATGATGTGTGTTTCCTTTGCAGGTGAAGGTAGAAAGTGTGTGTGAGCTGATGTGAATCCAGCATCATGGATCAGGACAGAGAGGAGGGAGTCCCTCCCTCTAAAACCACTCAGAGGTGAGATGTCCATCTCTAACTGTCCATGACTCTTCTCCATGTCAGAGATCACAACTCACATCACCAAACATCTGGATTCACAGGAACCAGCCTGGACCTGCACCTGGACATGGACTTAGACCCAGCTGTGTCTCCATGAAGGGAAACCGATCGATGGAAAATCGTCTTTATTTCAGATCAGACCAGCAGTGAGTATCAGAGTCCAGTGGAGGTTGGATCAGGTTTCAAATGAAAACCAGTTCCAGGTTCATCATTTCTGGACGTCTCTGCTGAGACGAATCTGCAGCATCATGATCGTCATGTGATAGATTTGATTTGTCTTCCAGATTCTTCTGCAAACTAAATGTTGAACAATTTCAGAATTCAGCTGTAAAATCATTAAACCATCTTTATTCACAGGAATCAACCTGGACCTGGACCTGAACCCAGCTGTTTGTCTTTTAAGAGCGACTGGTCGATGGATATTCCTCTTCATTTTAAATCAGAGCCACAGAGGTGAGCTTTGTAAAATTGTTGCATCAGTTTAGTTTTATTCCATCTTGTGTTTCAACTCAATAATAATAATAATAATAATAATAATGATAATAATAATAATAATAATAACAATAATAATAATAATAATAATAATAAAGGATATCTTCAGCATTTAAGGTGAAATATCCAGATGAAGCTCTAATAATAAACATGTGAGTTTTATTAAATATTTCTTGTGAACTGAGAATAATCAGGAGGATTCTGTCTCAGTGCAGGAAACATAGAATCTCCATAATTCAACTTTCTCATCTGTGGAACGTAGAAGCAGACGAGAGTTTTTCCTCCTCTGGAAAAAGGAAACAGATTCTGGACGTTTTCCAGAAGTTCAGGAGATTCTCTGAACCTCAGTTACTAAGTGACCTGCAGTCAGTTTGGCTCCTCACAAACACACCAAACTTTTTCTTAGTGGAAAACTCCAACATCAGACACATTTATACTGGGAGCTGCCCAGTCTAACCAGTCTCATCCAAGCACACACTGGCTGTGGCTGCCTTGCTCCAGGGCACCTCAGCACAGAGCTTCATGAAGGTGTTGGTGAGAGCTTCCTAAAAGCTGAAAGCAGCTTCTCCATGTGACAGAATGTGATGTGATTCTTCCTGATTCCTCCACAGAGTGGACCAGCAGAGCTCAGAGCTTCCCAGTGGTCAGTCTGCCCAGCAGCATCAAACACAGCTGGACTCCATATTTATGGTCTGTACATGTACAACAACTACTTTTCCATCTCTTCTGTCCACATCATCTCCATGCTGACCTTTGTAGACCAGTCGATTGTCAGTGTGTCCAACATGGATCTGATGTTTGGCTCCATGATTTCAGTCTGATTGTGTCCTTCATATCGTTTCTCTTCCAGCTGCTGGAGGACAACATGATCACTTTCATGAAGAAGGAGCTGAAGAAGTTCCAGAAGCTTCTGAGTCCAGATTACCCAGAATGCTCAGTGTTGGAGGGTGAGGATGAGGAGCAGAGGAAGAGCAGCAGAGAGGCGTTAGTGAAGATCACAGTGGACTTCCTGAGGAGGATGAAGCAGGAGGAGCTGGCTGAGCGTCTGCAGAGCAGTAAGAGGATTTCTCTAAAGATTGAAGCTGCTGGATAAATGACACATTTACTGATGTCTCAACACATGAACATCACATATTCACATCCTCATTCCTCAGAGGCTTCAAATCTTTACTGACTCTTCTTATTTCTTCTTTTCTTTCAGAATATTTTGCTCCAGTTTGGCAACGTAAACTAAAATGTGGTCTGAAGAAGAAGTTCCAGTGTGTGTTTGAGGGGATTGCTAAAGCAGGAAACCCGACCCTTCTGAACCAGATCTACACAGAGCTCTACATCACAGAGGGAGGGACTGCAGAGGTCAATGATGAACATGAGGTCAGACAGATTGAAACAGCATCCAGGAAACCAGACAGACCAGAAACAACCATCAGACAAGAAGACATCTTTAAACTCCCACCTGGAAGAGATGAACCAATCAGAACAGTGATGACAAAGGGAGTGGCTGGCATTGGGAAAACTGTCTTAACACAGAAGTTCACTCTGGACTGGGCTGAAGACAAAGCCCACCAGGACATCCAGTTGACATTTCCACTGACTTTCAGAGAGCTGAATGTGCTGAAAGAGAAAAAGTTCAGCTTGGTGGAACTTGTTCATCACTTCTTTACTGAAACCAAAGAAGCAGGAATCTGCAGCTTTGAAGAGTTCCAGGTTGTCTTCATCTTGGACGGTCTGGATGAGAGTCGACTTCCTCTGGACTTCCACAACAATGAGACCCTGACTGATGTTACAGAGTCCACCTCAGTGGATGTGCTGCTGACTAACCTCATCAGGGGGAAACTGCTTCCCTCTGCTCGCCTCTGGATAACCACACGACCTGCAGCAGCCAATCAGATCCCTCCTGACTGTGTTGGCATGGTGACAGAGGTCAGAGGGTTCACTGACCCTCAGAAGGAGGAGTACTTCAGGAAGAGGTTCAGAGATGAGGAGCAGGCCAGCAGGATCATCTCCCACATGAAGACATCACGAAGCCTCCACATCATGTGCCACATCCCAGTCTTCTGCTGGATCACTGCTACAGTTCTGGAGGATGTGCTGGAAACCAGAGAGGGAGGAGAGCTGCCCAAGACCCTGACTGAGATGTACATCCACTTCCTAGTGGTCCAGACCAAAGTCAAGAAGGTCAAGTATGAAGGAGGAGCTGAAACAGATACAACATGGAGTCCAGAGAGCAGGAAGATGATTGAGTCTCTGGGAAAACTGGCTTTTGATCAGCTGCAGAAAGGAAACCTGATCTTCTATGAATCAGACCTGACAGAGTGTGGCATCGATATCACAGCAGCCTCAGTTTACTCAGGAGTGTTCACACAGATCTTTAAAGAGGAGAGAGGACTGTACCAGGAGACGGTGTTCAGCTTCGTCCATCTAAGTGTTCAGGAGTTTCTGGCTGCTCTTCATGTCCGTCTGACCTTCATCAACTCTGGAATCAACCTGATGGAAGATAAACAAACAGTTTCTGTTTGGTCTAAGTTATTAAATAAACCAGAACTATGTCTCCATCAGAGAGCTGTGGACGAGGCCTTACAGAGTCCAAAAGGACACCTGGACTTGTTCCTCCGCTTCTTCCTGGGTCTTTCACTGCAGACCAGTCAGAGTCTCCTACGAGGCCTGATGACACAGACAGGAAGTAGCTCACAGACCAATCAGAAAACAGTCCAGTACATCAAGGAGAAGATCAGTGAGAATGTGTCTGCAGAGAGAAGCATCAATCTGTTCCACTGTCTGAATGAACTGAATGATCGTTCTCTAGAGGAGGAGATCCATCGGTTCCTGAGATCAGGACGTCTCTCCACAGATAAACTGTCTCCTGCTCAGTGGTCAGCTCTGGCCTTCATCTTACTGTCATCAGAAGAAGATCTGGAGGTGTTTGACCTGCAGAAATACTCTCCTTCAGAGGAGGTTCTTCTGAGGCTGCTGCCAGTGGTCAAAGCCTCCAGCAAAGCTCTGTAAGTACATATATAGCAGGATGTGGAGAATTATCAGAAGACTCAGATAATAGAGTCAAGAAGTGAATCAGAGATGATAAAACATGCTTTTATCTCTTCATGATTAGACTACTGTTACAGTATGTTGATTTAAAGAAGAGGACCAGAACTCTGCCATGAGACCTCTGCCTCATCCAAACAGAAGATTTCTATGTTTTATAGAAACTTCACTGGTACCATTCAACGTTAAAATTCATTTTAAGACTTTGCTCTCAACCTTCAGAGCATTACATGGTCAGTCTCCTCTATAAATGAACTGCTGCAGCCTTACACATGCTGTCGCAGTCTGAGGTCATCTAATCTTTTAATGGTCCCTCACACTTAAGGACTCAACCAATCTTTCCAAGCAGTCGCCCCCACTATAATTCCCTTGAAGCAAAAGCTTTCTGGCTTTCTTGCCACTAGTTTATTTGAAGACTTCTCCCCAAATTTCACAGTGAACACTGAAGAAAAAATGCTTCCAACCTCCAGCTTGTTAACACACCTCGATGAGGGACCACAGCTCTGCAGAGAACACCAGCCCAGTCATTGTAATTCTGGATTTAATCTTCAGTTTATTTCTGGACTTATTTCAGCGTATAATAACCTGCTTCTGCAGAGCGGAAGAGTCACAACCGATTTCCATCGGGTCCGTGTGTGCTGTGTTCTGGTTTTCTGTGGCGCATCAAGGCAAGGCAAGGCAGTTTATTTGTATAGCACATTTCATGTACGGGACAATTCAAAGTGCTTTACATACAACAAAGGCATTACAGATATTTAGAAATAGTAAAATGCATCAACACATAATCACAATAAAATAATAAATTACATTAAAATGATTAAAAGCAAGATAAGTTAAAAAAAAAAAGTTAACATGCAGATTTCATGCATAGGCGCATGAGAAAAGAAATGTATTTAACCTGGATTTAAAAATGTCTACATTCGGGGAAAGTTTAATCTCTACTGGCCGTTTGTTCCACTTGTTTGCAGCATAACAGCTAAATGCTGCTTCTCCATGTTTAGTCTGGACTCTGGTCTGGTCTCTGGTCTGGACTCTGGTCTGGACTCTGGTCTGGACTAGTTGACCAGAGTCTTTGGATCTAAGAGCTCTGCTAGGTTTATATTCTCTGAACATATCACAGATGGATTCTGGGCCTAAACCATTCTGGGATTTGTAAACGATCAGAAGGGTTTAAAATCTATTCTGTGACTGACTGGAAGCCAGTGTAAAGATTTCAAAACTGGTGTGATGTGTTCAGATCTCTTAGTCCTGGTTAAAACTCTAGCAGCAGTGTTCTGGATGAGCTGCAGATGTTTAATGCTCTTTTTGAAAGTCCTGTTAAAAAACCATTACAGTAATCCAGCCTACTGGAGATGGATGCATGGACGAGTTTCTCTTGGTCTTTCTGGGAAACTAAACTTTTAATTCTGTTGATGTTTCTGAGCTGGTAAAAAGCTGTCTTAGCGAATCTTTGATGTGGCTGCTGAAAGTCAGGTGAGTCTATCAACACTCCAAGGTTACGAACTTGGTCAGTGATTTTAAGAGCCTGAGTCTCCAGGTGTTTGCCAATGCTGACCCTCTTCTCTTTGCTACCAAACAGAATAATCTCAGTTTTGTCTTCATTTAATTGTAGAATATTCTCCTTCATCCAGGTGTTTATTTGCTCCAGACACTGACACAATAAGTCTATTGAACTGCAGTCATCTGGTGACAGAGACACATAAAGTTGTGTATCATCTGCATAACTTTGATAATTAATGCTATAGTTCTGTAATATTTGACCCAAAGGGAGCATATACAAGTTGAACAGAAGAGGTCCAAGGACTGATCCCTGGGGGACTCCACAAGTCATGGCGACTTGCTCGGATTCATAGCTGCCGATCGTAACAAAATAACTCCGGCCTTCTAAATAGGACCTGAACCAGTTAAGAACCGCTCCAGAAAGTCCAACCCAGTTTTCCAGCCTGTGCAACAGGATTTTGTGATCTACAGTATCAAACGCAGCACTGAGATCCAACAGAACCAGGACTGATACTAGACCAGAACCAGGACTGATACTTGACCAGATTCAGTATTCAACCTAATGTCATTTAACACTTTGACCAGAGCTGTTTCAGTGCTGTGATGAGGTCGGAAGCCGGAATGAAATTTATCAAGATTTCCACTTTCATTTAAAAAGTCATGAAGCTGGTGAAATACAACTTTCTCAATAACCTTGGAAATAAAAGAGAGGTTAGAGACGGGTCTATAGTTGTTCATTATAGAGGCGTCTAGAGTCCTTTTCGTTAGGAGTGGCGTAATAGCAGCTATCTTTAGTGACTTGGGAGAAATGCCTGATGCCAGTGAGCTGTTAACTATCAGTAGAAGATCACTTTCTACTGAGGTAAAAACTGGTTTTAAAAAGTCGGATGGTATCATGTCCAGAGTGCATGTGGTTAATTTCAAATGCCAAACTGTTTCTTGTAGGACTTTTAAATTCACCATTTTAAATTGCAATATGACATCAGAATTATTTCCGGGTTTTAGACACAGACTACTTTTCTTGTGTGACTGTGTTGAATTAATATTTTGCCTAATTGTTTAAATTTTTTTGGCTAAAAAAGTTTGCAAATTGGTTGCATTTCTCAATGGAAAGGAGCTCTGGGCTTATCTGTATAGGAGGATTTGTAAGTTTTTCAATCATAGCAAACAGAATGTGAGAAGTGTTGACGTTCCTGTTAATCATTTCAGATAAATGCAGCTCTCTGGCCTTCACAGCTCATTGTTATAGTTACGTAGGCTTTGTTTGTACAACTCATAGTAAATTTGAAGTTTATTTTTCCGCAATTTCCGCTCAGTTTTTCTGCATTCTCTTTTTAAGCTGGTAACCACAGTGGTGTTTCTCCATGCTGTTTTCTGTTTGATCAAAGTGCTGTTGATTCTTATCGGTGCAACAGCATCCATTACATTCAAGACTTTCAGATTGAAATTATCCAGGAGTCCATCAACTGACTCTGCACTCTTCCTAACCGAGGAGCAGGTTGGTTGGACATTCTGAGTGATCAGTAAACCAAACAAAATACAAAAATGGTCAGACAAGGCCAAGTCAGTGACTACAACAGAAGAAATATCCACACCCTTTGAAATAACCAGGTCCAGAATGTGACCTTGAATGTGGGTCGGTTCTTTTACATGTTGCCACAAACCAAACATGTCTAATATGGAACAAAATTTCTTGACCTTACCATCCGTCATGTTATCTATGTGAATGTTAAAATCCCCAGTTAAGATGAAATAGTCAAAATCAGTAGAGATAACCGTCAATGATTCAGAAAATTCATCAATAAAATTTACACAATGTCCTGGACGTCTGTAGATGATTAGAAATAGGATTTTAGGAATGCCCCTTAAAATAAAACTAAGATATTCAAAAGAAGTAAAATCAGCAAATGAAATTTCTTTACACTGGAATGAATCTTTAAATAAGGCAGCTTCTCCTCCCCCTTTCAACTCACCAGGAACGTGTCAGACACGAAGTGCTCACAAGTGCCGTTCACATATCTGGTTCTACAAGATTATGAAGTCATAGGAGAACTGCGTGATCACGTGTGATGCCGTCAGTTCACGCAATAACAACCATGGATAAAGATGGCTGCATGTAAACAGAAGATCACTCTGCCTGTCTGACGTTCATTTTCTGATCTTTTGGTTCACTGACCTTTTAACTCGTCTTTTAACAAGTATTACAGACAGCTCACCTGACTGAATGGGTAGCATGTTGTAAAAAGAATGTATTTATGTTAATAAGCATGTTAAACTCACCATCTGCTCCTAAAACTGTTGATATCTCGGTCCAGACCTTCTCCTTTCTGCTGTTGTCCTTGTAAAACGGATCTGTGGTGTCATATAAAATCTTTTGATTCTCCACTTCAAGGATAAATGTGTCATCATCCATCATGAAAAAAAAAACACTGAGGCCTGACTGATTGACTTCTCAAGCTGCATTTATACTCGTGCGGCGTCTGCTGAAGGTCAGTTATGGCGTCACCGCTGTATGCGCCGCGTAGGTCTGCGGAGGCTTGATGCGGACCTCTTCCAGACCTGATGTGCATCCCTGCTTGCAGCGCGGTTACACAGAAGTTCTCCCTTTTCTTTTATTGGTCTTTTTGTGATTACGTGTTTGTAGATCATTGGAGCCTTTCGCTGACTTTACTTAACTTGGTGTCACCAGTAATGATGTAATGATTACAAAGTTCAGGGATGTAAATCTGCATGTGGGTTTTCATTTTTAGATTTACCGGATGCTTTACTCTGCTCCCTGGTCTGCTTTCCTGTCTAGATCTATCTGACCTGCTGAGCTTCACATGATCTGGAAGCAAAATAGACCTGAAGTACGTTTAGCTAAGAGCCGTGACAATAGCTTCAAGCATGCTTATAACACGCGCCGCTGTGTGAGCCAAACCACTGACTAAAACGGCAGCATTTAGCTCCGGAGGCCGCGGCGCACACGGACCCGGTGGAAATTTGCCGTGAGGCCGTGTTTCTTATTAAGGCACTGTCACTGAATTCATCATCTTATATTGGAGCAAATTTCTTTGCTAAGATCTTTGGGCATTATTAAAAGCAGACCTTTCTTTACTTGAACTGCATTCATTTGAGGAATTAAGCCTTTTTATTTTAACTATCTGGAAGCCCAGAGAAACCATAATCGATTATTGTTCTTTTTTAAATTATTATCTCGAGAGGAAGAGGACCATTTTCTCGTGATAACAGGATAATTTATCTTGTTATCTCAACAAAACAAAGTTTGTTTTAGCTAGATAAGACGATTAAGGTGGGCTCAAAAGCAAGTGTTGGACCTACTTTAATTGATCAAAACAGACCCCAGGACAGATGGGGAGCAGCTACAGTCCAGGTGTATATGTGTAATTCTGTGATTGAGTGATTGGTAAAACTTAATAATCAGACACGTTGCAGTTTCAACCTTTTGTAAGACTTGATACGAGTAAAATCGGAAGCATTGATCAGTGATGGATGTTCCTTGATGTGACGTCAGCTTGCGTTCTTTGCTGTACTGAGGCGGCGTGACTCAGCATGGTAGAGTGGTCTTGTAGCCTGAGGGTTGACGGTTCAATCCTCCGCCAAAATAAGTTCAAGTCGAGGTGTCCTTGGGCAAGACACCGAACCCCTAATTGGTCATGATGGGCTGTGGTTGAGCACAGCTTCTGTCATCAGTGTGTGAGTGGGTGTGTGAATGGGTATAGCTGTATATGATACATTGTCAGTGTGAACAGTTCATATTTGTTGATTAAGACTAAAAAGAGAATGAATAGTGTACAGTTGATGAATAAAAAGCGATAAAGAGGTTAATAATGAGTAAAAACTGCTGTTCTGTGCAGGCTGTTTTTTGGTGTATGAGCTGGTTGTGATGGCGGCCAGAGCCCGGACCAGAGGCACCAGAAGCAGGACACCGGCTTACTTTTTATTTATTTCTACTTTATTACACGTGAAGCATTTACAAAGACAATAAATACAGTTGTCTATATAATAAAATAAAGGTTCTAAATACAGGAAATTGACAACTTAAACATGTAAATTGTAAAGAAAACTTATTGTATGGAAATGTAGAAACATTAGTTCAACATGAGAACAGAGAGAAGTGAGAAAGAAAAAGAAAAAAGACATACTGGGGGTTAAAGACTATGTCTACATATTAAACATCCTGCACACACATACAGTTTTAACTGCTTTTTGTTTTTTAGAATAATGTATAGAGAGGATGTAATGTTTGAATTAATCAAACAAAGAAATGAAGCCTGGTTTCCTACCTGTAAATTTACACTTATGAACATGAAATCTGGCCATAATAATAAGGAGATTAATTAAGTTCACACTAGGACTGTTGTGCAGATCCTTCGCTACAAGACCAAGCACTACATCCTTCCACATAAAGCAAAAACATCATCAATTTCGTCCTGAACCAGACTGCAGATCTTTTACTAAAACACTTTTACAGCTGGACAAGACCAAAATAAATGGACCATCGTTTCAGGAGAGTTTTTACTAAAACTGCAAAGTATATGAATATTTCATGTAAATCTGTTCTGAATCTAGACTTTAGCTGGTAAATGCTATGGACGAGCCTGAAGGAGATTTCTTTCCTTGTATTAGTGATCAGAGATTTATTAGGAATTAGCCAAACCTGCTTCCATGGCACATCATCCACAAACATGTTCCACTGACAAATAGCACAAGGTAATGATAGAATATTCTTTAGAAATAATGTTCTTCCTGATCTATTATTATTTCTGGAATAACTGGACAGACAGACCTTCCCTACAGGAGGATGAAGAGGAGACAGCAGGGGTGTGTACTGGTATCAATCCTCTGTTGGTGTTTACAAAGCATACACACTCCAGAGGGGATAGCTGCAAACACCTTGGCGTCCTCCACAGGCGTTACAGGGATGTTGTATTTATACAGAAATTCTTCATAAGTTTAAAGAAGCCCTCGTTGTTAAACAGCTGATCTACCAGTATAATACTGGTATGAAACCAGTTTTCTATAAAGTGCTTTGTGTTTATATAAGATGTCCTTGTTATTCCAGATATAGTGTGTGTGTGGTGGAAAGTTGTGTTTATAGATAAGTGACCATGATAAGAAGGCTTGGTGATGAAAAGCCGACAGTTTGAGTGGATTTTACCAACATGATAATTACACATTAAAAAGGAATAAATGCCACAGATTTTTAAAATGTAGAGGTATTTTATTCCACGTTGAGTTACCCTGATAGAATTATTTAACGCTAACAGGAACTAAATAAACTTTTTTCCTTCTTATAATATCTGGATAAAAAAAAAACAGACTCAGATGCTCAGAATCGAGGCTCAATAAAATACCTGAGAGCAGAGGGGGCAGAACACAGGGACCCATCTCATAGACGTAGTTTTTAGGATTATGGGTGAATCTCTGAACCATTGATAAAACCACCACCTCTCACGAAGTATGCAGCCGTTCCCTCTTCACCAGCTTTCTTAATCTTTGGCCACAGCTTCTGTCGGTTATCCCTTTCCTCCTTTGTTAAGTCCTGGGAGAAGCGTAGGCCTTTAGATTGGAGAAAGATGCTATTCTTAGCAGCTTTCCAGAAGTCCTCCTTCAGACGTCAGGAAATAAACCTGATGATAATGCCATGAGACTTCAAGTCGTCCTGGCTGGTTCCCCCCATCTGATGGGTAAGATCAACTTTTCTTTACTGGATGGAAAGGTTTTTTGGCAGATACAAACCACCTCCTCACACACATTTCCCTTTTCCGTCTCCAGAGCTCCGTATAGCCTCAGATTCCACCGACGACCATAGCTTTCCAGGTCTGCCACGAGTCATGGATTTCAAAGCAGATTCCTCACTTTTTTCCACATGTTTTTCAGTGTGAGCAACCTTTTCATTTATGAGTTTAGTTTCAGAGTGGATGGTGTCCACCATTTTCTCCAATGCATCACTCCTGGTGTTTATCAAGTTAGCCAACGTGCAAACAGCATCATCAGAGTTTAAGGCGTGAGAAAAAAAGGGTTTTTTGGCAAGGGGAGCCTTACTTGAGGTCAGTGGAGGGAACTCCTCTTCCATCACTGCTTGCAGATTTCCATCCATCTTGCTGTTGTAGTCGTGCTCTTTAGTAAACAAGCTAGCGGAGCTTCCTGCTTCTTTGCAGGACGTGTTTCTTCTACAGACTGAGGCATTTTGCTCGGTACTGGTTCAGATATTACACCAAAATAGAAAACCAAACAACTGCTCTGTCACTTTCCACAGGAAAAGTATATCTGCTGCGTTAAAACAACGTTAATAGTTGGTGCTGAAAGATCGATAAAAACCACCCTGTCACGCCGCCATCTTGCCCCAGCAGCAGGACACTGGCTTACATGCGTGGAGGGTGTGATGTTGGTGACGTCATCGTACATCTAGAGAAAGCACATCTATTGCACCATACAGATCAGAAACCAGATCACACTACCCGGGTAGATGAACAGTTACATGAACACTTTCACAATCTTACATTGAAAGTCTAATACACACGGACGGACTAAGGAAAGACCTGCATGTTAGGCTGGTTTGAGTCTCTAAACTCTCTCCAGGAGTGAGTGTGAGTCTAATTGAACGTTTTTCTCTTTGTGTTGGTTCTGTGATGGACCAGGAACATGTCCAGGCCCCCTGCTACCCTGTATTTAAATAATCCATTATCACGAGAAAACAGTGTTAAAAAACATGAGCGTGACCGCTCTCAGCTTCCGTAGTAGGATTATTCTGTGTATTTTATTTCTCTTGATAGAAACACAGACTTACAGATATACATGTGTTTATACGTAGAATGTGACTCAGCAACAATAAAGCGTGGCATAAGGAGAAGTGTGTTGGACTGGTGCTGTATACCTCATCTGTTCTGACTGGACCATCTGTGGAGGCTGCACATATATAAATCAGTGTCTAATACTCATCTCTGAGGTCACAGGTTGGTCCTTCTGAACTGAAATTATTTTACCAACACGTCTTTTACCAGTTAAACACGTGTAAAATGAAACAGTCAACAAACAGTAAGAACACAACGAAACAGGTAAAACACTGTGGAGTTACACCTGATTTTCTCTACAAGTGTTCTTTGAGTCGACGTTCAACATGAGTGCTGATTCAGTCTTTTCATGTCTTACATTTTCTCTGTAACTTTCTCTCCAGGCTGAGTGTGTGTGGTCTCTCAGAGAGAAGCTGTGGACCTCTGTCTTCAGTCCTCAGCTCCCAGTCCTCCAGTCTGACAGAACTGGACCTGAGTAACAACGACCTGCAGGACTCAGGACTGAAGAAGCTGTGTGGTGGACTGAAGAGTCCAGACTGCAAACTGGAAACTCTCAGGTCAGGATTCATCAAACTAAAAGTTTAAAAGAGTTTTTAATTCATGAGTAAGAAACTTGTGGAAGCTGTTTGTATGAATATCAGATGTTTGTGTGTCTCTGATTTAGGTCTCTTACACCACAACTTTTTTCTTCATAGTCCATGTGTGTACAGGTTGCTGCTAAACTAGTAGAACATGCAAAAGTGCACATGACAGTTAAAGCTAAACCCATCATCAGTCTCATCAGTGGCGCCTCAGCAACTTTTAAAGGGGTGGCCAGATGGGGCCAGTGAAAATTTTATATAATAATATATTTATATTTATCCCACTGAGCATCTTGTAAACAGAAGAGTCAGCAGAGTAGTGTTCATACCCCCACCACCACTCAAACTCAAAAACACACAACACTGGCCAAAATAAAAATTTGAAACAAGTTGAGGGCCGGACTGGTTCAGCCAAAAATAATTCCCTCATTTTAAAAATCAAAAGCCCTGAAATGGCAAGAGAACAAAAGCAAAAAGTTAAACTGCATGAAAGGTCAGTTTTTACAGGTTCATGTGTGTGTGTATATATATATATATACATATATATATATATGTGTGTGTGTGTGTGTGTGTGTGTATCTTTGTTATATTAGGGCTGTGAAATGATTTTTCAATTTCAAATTAATCACAACTTACAAGTTAATCATGATTAATTAGTATTTTTTTATGCCTGAAGTTTGCCTGTTTTTGCTGTATTCAGTGGCGCTATCAGAAACTTTTCATAGGGGTGGCCAGATGGGGCCAGTAAAAATTTTAGGCTGGCACACCAAATTGGTCCTCCTTGTCTTAAAGTGGACATATCATGCTTTTAAATTCTTCCTTTTCACATATAAATCATTAATTCATGGTCTATATAAAGCAGAACCGCAATGCTTTGGTCTGAAATCCTGGTAATTCTAGCTCCACACACCCCTTATTAACCCCTGTTCTGAGGTGTGTTTTGGCCTTTTTAAATGTTAATGAGGCATTTCATCCCCTGCCTCCCTCCAGGTCGCAGAGAGTTCCACTCCATCCCATTAAGCTATATTTGTAGTTGGATAGCAGCGATACGATTATCTACCGGAAGGGAAATGTTTTATTGGCAAGTTTACTAGAGATGCAGTCTCTACCAGCTGTTGTCCCCCCACCCCAACACTACTTTTTCCACACTACCACAGTATGAGTAAGATAAACAAGGCCTCGACATTGTTAATGAGTTAGCTAACGCGAGCTTCAAGAACGTCACTGAATGCATTTGGATCATGTGTTCCCCTATACAAAATGGCAAAAACAAAGCCAAATAATTTTATTCAAAGCACACAGTACAGTTATATCCTCAGGTAGGAAGGTAAAAGTTAGCACACAGTACAGTTATATCCTCAGGTAGGAAGCTAAAAGTTAGCATAAGGAGGAACTGACCCCTCATTCAGACGCAGTCTTTCTACAAATCCATCTTACTGGTGGAGGTTGCTGAAGCACTCGGCCTTGAAGTGCTTTGTGCAAACAAAAAGGACTTTCCCCACTGATGTTGGTACATTTCCTGAAAAATTCAATCCAACCAGGCACGAAGAGGCTTTGATGCTGGGGGGTGATATAAGGAATTGTGTGGGTTGATACAGCAAACAACTGAATGTTGTGATTTGTTTACTGGTAACTTCGGCATAACGAAACGTAAACTACAGAATCGACTACTGACTACTGTCTTGCAAGACTTCTACCTACGTGCCCACCATGTGTCTCTCAGCCTTTGCTGCTCTCTTGGGACTTTCCCTGGGAACATCTCCCTCTGTTCCTCTAGCCACCTTTGGTGCACATATGACCCTGAGAAAAATGCATACAGTTTCTGTAGAAGAGGAAAGAAATGGTCTGCTTCAGGGAAGCTTTTTACAGTGTCAACTAACACTAAGTTCAAGCATTGTGCATTGCAGTGAAAGCAGAAAGCTAATGGAGCCTCTGCTTTAATGCTGCCTGCACACCAGTGTTTTTACCACTCATTACTGAGGCGCCATCATAAGCTTGCCCTACCAGGTGGTTTTTGTAATCCAGGCCATTCTTTTGCAGTACTTGTTTTATTTTTTGTGCAAGTGCTGCTGTATCAAGACGCTCAGCAGCTTCAAATGTTAGGAAACATTCACATACCTTTCCTTTGTAATATTACGTAATGACAGAGGACATCTGTTCCTTCTTGCTTATGTCTTTAGTTTAATCAACTAAAATGGCAATGCTTTCTGAACCCCCACGGTGCAGACACAGAGCAACCAAAAGACAGAGGATGTTCAAATAGAAAGGGTTTAAAAAGGACTGGAGCTCAGCAGTTCAATCCAAGTTCAAGATCCGTTGACCACGGTGGTTCGCTGCTGACTAAACGGGCGGATGGGCAGACAGAGCGGGGCATGAAGCTGGTAGGAGCCGGAGACGAGGGAGTGGATCGGAGCAGGGGCAAACAGTTCAGGAGGTTGGCAAGGCAGACAGGACTGACAGGATCCAAGGCACCAGGAATCTAGACACCAGGAGTCTAGACACAGGACAGAAGTTATAAAACATGAACTGAATCAAGCTGAGAACTAGAAAGGCCACGATATACCAGATGGGTAACTGGACGATCCGACGAGGAATGTAGAAAGGTCCGATATTTAAGAACTGTGGTGGTTTGATTGGTGGATGAGGTCCTGGTGTGGAGATCAGCCCAGGTGAGGTGATTGTTGCCTTGGTAGCTCTCCTGGCCATGAGACACAAGACAGACAGGGGGAGCCAGACGCACACACTAGTGTAATCCAGGGAAACACACATACAGGGGAGACAGACAGGAACCCTAACAGCATCAGTTTGGGAAACTTCACTTCTTATTGAGATGCGGATCATTTCTGCCAAGCAGTCGATTATTTCATTCTGAATTCCATGACCAAGGTAGGTCACATTTCGTGGGCCTGTCATTTTCCTTTTCACATGATTATCGTGTTTGGCTAAAAGTTCCATAACGGACAGGAAATTACCTTTGTTCTCACCTTCTGTTTGATTGTGGCCTCGCTGTGCATCATTTAGTGTTGCTGTAAGAAGAACGACTGAAATGCCGACAACATAGCAGTAGGCAGAGTCTTTGGCCTGAGAATATTCAGCCAGTTGTGTAAGAATACCACTGTTTATTAAAACTGTGTCTTCTGTCTTCCTGAAGAGTCCTGGAGAAAACCTTCAGTTGTGTCATAATGCAGGAAAGATGATGGACCCAAGGAGCAGACAAAGAACTACCTAAATGCAAAAAAAAAAAGAAACTGTATTTTAACCCCACTGGCAGGTACAGCGGAACAAAAGAGTGGAGGTCTTCACTGCACGGTAAATTCTGCCTGGAAAGAGAGTCAGAATTTATGGAGTTTAACACACAAGTCAATAGAGTTGGAATCTGGACATAACGAACCAGTCCTACTTAGTTTTGCAGGATCCAGGGCTCAGGAGCGCTGGAAGGTGAAAATCCAATAGTCTCCGTACTGGGTATGGTGGTAGGAAGGGCAGCAGAAAGGCAGGTGGAATCTGGGGGATACTGCGGAAGATCAGGCAGGCAAGGTAGACAAAGGGCAGGCAGAAGCTTTCCTGGAGCAGTCTCAGGCTGAGTAGAGCAGACGATCTGACAATGAACTGCTGCAGCTTGACATACCCAGCCACCTGATTAGCAGATAAAAGACAGGTGTGGTAGAGAGAGTATCCAAACAGGCCCCTACACCTCCTGCAGCTGAAAGCAATTAATCTGAATAGACTCTGTTCCAAAACAATTACCAGTCCAACCAACCACCCCATGACAATTTGTGACTGTTTTGGTCCCTCTGCGCTTGACTGAGAAAGATCTAGAATACAATAAAAATAATTGAACTGGATTTTAAAATAAAAAAGAACAATTTTAATAGACATGGTGACAAACTCAGTGTCCATCATTGTAATTACATTGTAATAATGGCTTTTCTATTTTCTTCAACTACTGATCAAGGTGAATCATAAAGTTTTTATATAATAACATGAAACGTCTTCACTCAGTCTAAACATGTTTTAACCACAGATTTATTAAGATGATTTAACCTGTAGCCATCCATTTCTTATATTGTGGACAGATAAATTCACCTGTTGGTCCAGGTGCAGGTGGAGTGGCTGGCCTAGCTCTAGCTCAGTGCTCTCTGTGGCTGATCTTGCTCCCTGAAGCTCACTGCAATGCAAATAATCTGTTTCCTGTTCATGTCTGGTCCTTGTAGAGGTGTGGCCATGTTCTGAGTCTGAGTCTCTCTCCTCTCCTCCTTTTTCATTTCTCGCTCTTTGGACTGACAATCATACACAAATAGATTTTATTTAACTCGGTGAAAACATTGTATGAACATGAAAAATACTATTAAGAATACTAATAAATAAAGTCCTCTCTGCTCCTCTCTCTCTTTGTACCATCAACCAAAAGGCAAATAAACGAAAGATGTGTTTTATATCTAATAAGAGATAAAAACACTGATACACTGATCCAACTTACAACAACTTATTACTTATTCTTGATAGACAAAACATTTGATTTCACACTCTTACCTGAACCTGGCTCTGTTTTACAAAAAATAACATTTTATGTCCATGATGAGTCTGTGTGTCTGTACACACACAAACACACACACACACACACACACACACACACACACACACACACACACACACACACACAAAACCAGGGTAATAATGTTAATGTGCATCCAGTCAGTTAGCTGGTCAGTAGCATCTTGGCTTTAATATGAACACATGCACATACATAACAGCCAGCTTCTCTCATTCCAGTTCAAACAGAAAACAGTGGTACTGACCACTGCTAACATTTCTTAGCTAGAAAAACGTTGGCTAACTCCTACCTACCAACATAAAGAGTAACCTAAGCTTAAATGCAGCAAACATGAGGACTGCTGATGATAAGAATGTGTTGGTATTGAGTGGTAGAAGTTAAGAATTGTGCCACATCTCCTGGTTTAAGCCAGGTTCTTCCACCACTACAGCAGACACTCAGGAAGGCAGCATCGCTCTGTGCAGAGAGCTCAGAGCCCGAGGTGGGGAAGGCAGGCAGGATCACACCATTTTAGAGAAAACAAGAATAATATTTTTCTTGTTAAAATATGTTTCAACCAAGCACAGTATGGTTTTTACACATTTCTAGTTTGTTAAAAAAAACTAGCAATGTTAGGGGTGCTGGGATTCAGTTTAGGGGTTATGTAGATAGATGAGCAAACCAGTTGGTTTAGGTGCTTTACGGTAAACAAGATGGTGTATGGGTCAGAATACAGGGAGGAGGCGGATGGAGTATCTTTATCTTGAACTGTGGGTCCAGCTCCGTTTATTTACAGTAGTTCAGCTCAGCAGTGTCATACCAGTCCTGCAACAACAAACAGACATCAGTCAGTAACTGTTAACTCTAAATTCTATTACTAGACACAGAGATTCCTTCTGGTTCTGCATTCCCAGGGCAGTTTTCCAAAAAATGGGAGGTACTGACTTTGTACTACGATGTGACGATGATGTACGCAAACTACCTGCAAATGATCAGATTTCCACCAGCAAGTTCTCCTCTACTGGAAGTTATTGTTCTGCCACCATGTTACACCACACAATACACCCCTTTGGAACAACCGATGCATCCTATGGAATAGAAAATCAATGTTCTTAAGAACTCGGATGGAAAGTGTTACACAGGACTCCTCGGAGACAAGGGCAGGTTAAACATTCTTTATTTACAAGACAGGATATCAGGAAGAGGTCTTATGGATACTGAACTGAAGGCGCCGATAGGAGGGACAGGAACCATGGAATGGAGAAGGGGTGAGTCCATGACGTGTGTAGGTTAAGGTCCGACAGGGAATGACTATGGTGCTGGTGTATATAAAGGACTGGGGAACAAAGGAAGACAGGTGTGGCAGGTTGACTAGATCACTGATGAGCGGATGAGGAACAGGTGTTTAGTTTCACAGCAGTTCTCTCAGAGTTTCTGTCATACGTGTTGTTTTCTGCAGCCTGTCAGGATGTCTGATCACAGAGGAAGGCTGTGCTTCTCTGGCCTCAGCTCTGACCTCCAACCCCTCCCATCTGAGAGAGCTGGACCTGAGATACAACCATCCAGGAGACTCAGGAGTGAAGCTGCTGATGGCTGCACTGAAGGATCCACACAGACTCAGGTATGGAGAGGCTGCTGCAGCCACACAATGTCTGATAGAGGAGGAAGATCTGCAGACATTTTCTCTGTCCTTCACTCAGTCCTGCTTCATGCTGGATATGAGTGTTATATGAATCATCACACATGTAGGAGCCTTTTTCCTTTGCTCACAGCAGATATGTGAGTAGGAGAGTCTCCAAGGAGAACATCTGCAGGAACAACAGTGATAACTGTCTGTTACTCAGAGCTTCTTCAGTCTGGAAACATCTCTGCAGGTTAAAGGGACATTCTGTCATAGAAACATCTTTTCTGTCCTCTGACCCTGGATCAGACACAGAGATGCTCCAGGAAATGTTAGCTTAGCTTAGCTCAGCACAGATATTTATAAAAGCGTGTGAACAGTCATGTTCTTGTAAAGTTCTCTTTATACATCAGTCCATGTGGAAATGTGCACGTGTTGATCAGACCTGTATTCCTACCTCTGTATAGACACATTTAAACACATGATGGATGAAAAGCTTCCCATGAATGATGATGCTCAGTGATTCTCCCACTTACTGGAGGCTCCTGATGCTGAATCACAGCAACAGACCCACAACATGAATTTAGATGAGACACATATAGAGCAGGAAGTATTCTGGTCCCTGAAGACTCGTTCCCTCTAGATTCTTTCATTCATGTCGTCTTCTGTTGGTGCCGCTGCTCCGTGCAACGTCACACATGAGTGTCGTTGCAGTTTTTATCAGTTTCCTTCAATTAGCTGCACACAGCTGATCACAATGATGGAGACAGTCAGTGGAGCCCCTCCCCCTGATCTGATCTGAAAAGAGGAGTTAGACAGGAAAACACAAGTTCTTTACTTCTTCATGCTCCTGAAGTCTGGCTTAGTGTTTGATGATCTGGACTCATAATGAGGACATGAATGAAAATCACTGAGAGAGTCACTGGATTTCTGTCCAGACTTTGTCACTTTACACTCAATATTCACTCAGCAGTCACATGACTTAAATGTAGGTTGTTTTACCAGAAAGTGCAGCGTCATGCTAAAGATTTCAGACCTGCCGGTGGACTGGTATCCTGTGGGACTGGATCAGGAGTCTTCCTGTATCAGTGCTGCTGATCAGTGGTGTAAATAGATGATAAGGACCTACTGGAGCCACTAGGAGGCGGAGTAGAGCCCTACTGTCCCGTAGGAATGGACTGATAACCACTGATAATGCTGCTTCAGTCATGTGATAACGGCTGGATCGGGTGCTGGAGGAGGTGATGGAGATGGCAGTGTGTGTGTGTGTTGTGATGAAGATGATGATGTTACATCAGGTTTCCTGGTTAACGTGAAAGGACTCAGTATGTTCACAGCTGATGTTGAGGAAAGATGAGACAGACTTTCCTGAATCCTGTCACATCCTGTATTTCAGCAGCTGCAGCTCCATGTCTGACCACCAGAGGCAGTCTAACCTCTCCTCTTCACTCAGGACTTAAGAGCTTTGATGATCCCATGCTGCTGATTCAGTAATTACTAATTCAATCATCCATCAGATGATCAATCAGCTTCAATAACAGTGTAGATGTTGGAGTCAGTAGAAGCTGGTGATGTGGCTGCACTTCAAACTGGAAATGAATCAGCAGACTGGATCAGATCTGGAAGAAGTGTGGTGAGTTGATGCTGCTGCCAGAGTTCTTCATCTGTGAAGAGATGAAAAGGAGAAGATGGTTGAAAGAAGAAACTGGGACTTCCACAAAGCAGTTTTCTTGGTGTGGGTGTGGACCAATCAGCTTCCTGATTCTGCTCCTTCTAGTCTGGAGATGCTCCAATCAGGTGGACGTGTCCAGATGTTGGACTGTTCCTTTCTCAGTGTAGAACAAAGTGTGTATGAGAGCCATGTAATGTCCATGTTAGCATGCTCTGACCCCCTCCTCCTTTCAGGGTGGAGCCTTCTGGAGAACCATGGTTGAGACCAGGTCTGAGGAAGTGTAAGTGTGTTTTTCATTGGATTCATCACATTCAACCACCTTCACACTGTCCCATCACTCATTCATCAGTCAGCATCAAAGTGTCAATAGATCAATAACTGCAGCTGGATTGTGTTTGTTCTCTCCATCAGATTCCTGTCCACTCACCATCCACATGGACACAGTGAACAGATACCTCAAACTGTCTCACAAAAACAGGAAGGTGACATGTGTGGAGAAGCTTCAGTCATATCCTGATCATCCAGAAAGATTTATCTGGCCTCAGCTGCTGTGTAAAAATGTTCTGACTGGTCGCTGCTACTGGGAGGTCGAGTGGAGAGGAAACGTTTCTATATCAGTGAGTTACAGAGAAATCAGAAGGAGAGGAGACAACAGAGACTGTTGGTTTGGATTCAATGATCAGTCCTGGAGTCTGAGATGCTCTGATGATGAAGGTTACTCTGTCTGGCACAATGACATAAAAACACCCATCTCCTCCTCCTCCTCTTCCTCCTCCTCCTCCTCAGTCTCTAACAGAGTAGCAGTGTATGTGGACTGTCCTGCTGGCTCTCTGTCCTTCTACAGAGTCTCCTCTGACTCACTGATCCACCTCCACACCTTCATCACCACATTCACTCATTCTCTCTATGCTGGATTTGGGTTCTGGTACAGGTCTGGTTCCTGGTCTGGTTCCAGGTCTGGTTCCTGGGTGTGTCTGTGTTGAGTGTAAAGAGTGTGATGGTAGCAGAGAAACTCTGGCTGGTGAACAGATAGTTCAGTCTGTACATGTCTGTCTCTTTCACTCAGAAACATCTTTTCAGATTCATGGATTCAATCAGTTTGTGTGTGAAACTCTTCTAAATGGTTCCTTGGAAACTTCTTCCTCTTCCAGTCCTTTAAAGATGGAAGCTGTGCTTCTTCCAGGATCCACATGTTGTTTCCAGTCAAAGCTTCACACTGAATATCAGGATGTTGTGTTCACTTCATGTCAGCTGCAGTTAGTTCCACTTCATGATGCTGGAAATGAAAATTTTCACATGTTGAATTAAAGATTCATTTTCACATCACAAATTTCATGTTTTGCTTCATTTTTCACCACAAATGTTTGACTTTCTACTTGAAATGTAGAATTTAAAGAATTTTCATTCAAACTTTCACATATAAATTTTATCTTTATTTTCATTCAGATTATTTTAGACTTTTTGTGAAAATATTTGATGTTTAATGAAAAATAAATATGATGTAATTTCTCTTTTATTTCTATTCATGTGGTTTTGATGTTTTATCTTAAATTTCATTTTATATTTTGTTTCAATCCAGTAACTCATTGGAATTTTTATATTTTTTCATGTTTTCCATCATGTTTAATTCTTTGTTTTGTTTAATAAACATTTAACTTTTATTCTGAGGTTGTTTTCATGAGAAGAAACGTCTTGTTGTACCTCGATGTTCTACCGAACGCTTCAGAAGGTCTTTGGTTCCTGCAGCTGTCAGATTTTTTAATGAACGTGCAGCTTTTTGTTTGTTTTGTTGTTTGTGTTGAACCATGTTTTTAGTATATTTACATATTTAAGTTTTTATCATGTATTTCCTCTTTGTAAATGTTTGAGATGTTTAGTGGCAAATAAATAAATTTCCTTTAAAAAAGCTGATCTTAAATAAAATTTTCTTTCTGTTGTGACTCTTCTTGAATCTATTTCTTTATGATGATGATGATGATGATGATGATGCTCCAGTGAACCAGTAGATGAGAGAGATTTTGTACTTTTCCCTCTGAGACATGAAGAAGAAAATAAAACTACCAGCAGCATAATTTCAGGATGAATGTTATTGTGTGAGTTACATCAGCGGCTAATTTCCAATGAACAGGAGATGAATGAAAGTGGCTCCAGTCAGGGCGACTATATTTCTAATCACATCATCAGGGTTTGCTGCCTGTTGACAGGCTGATCTGATCTGCGGTGATTTAATAACTCAACTGTTCAGGAAAAAGGGAGATGATATTAATAAGAACCTCAACCACTAAAACATGTTCATTCATGGTGAAACAAAACTTCCATGTTTAAAATAGGGGGGACCAGGGATGGTTGTAACACTTTTTACTACAACACCTGTAACTCATTCAATTTTTAAATATAGTTCTCAAACTTTTATATGAAAAACCCACATTTGTTCACTAAAAAAGCACCAATTCAAAACTCTGCAAGAATATGACAGACGTGGCATGTTAATGTCAAACACACGGTCGTCCTTTGTTACAACCTACCCCACTACCGGGTGTGGTTGTAACACATACTGGGGAGAGTCGTAACAATTACACAAAAGAAGCGTAAACAGATGCCACAACATATAATATGCTTCAAAAATGGATTTATTGAAAAGGAAAATCCAAACAAAATCTTTCTCTTTTACTGACTACAGCTCAAACATTCAATGTTTAACTCAGGAGTGTGTGAATGTGTGTGTAAATAAGCCTACTTGAACAAACTTTAATAACAGTGTGGCTGCTTAATGAACAATCTGCACTTGTGTAAAAAAGATACGTGTGTGATATCTAGTTTATATACTTTTTACATATAAAAAATAAAGAAAAAAAACAGGCCAGTGTGTTCATGTTTTGTTTGACTATGTTCTTATTCTGAATCACAATATTGACAAATGAAAGTTGGAAGCCCTGAAGGACGAGCTTGGTGGGTCCAAAGACTACATTGGGGACATTTTACACACACTTCCTTTGGATGATCACTGGATCCCTGGTCTCTCAGCTTCTGCAGTGATTTGCAGGATCTGTTCAGTGTTACATGAGAGATTCCATGTTCCTTTAAACACATGGTCAGCATTTGGTTTTCTCAGCATTTTAACTGCGCTGTGATAAATAAAACCATTTTTGATGCATTGATTCTCATCAGATTCTATGGAGATGAGCTGCGTCTGGCCTGGAAAACAGGCAGCAGCTGCTGATGGAGGCAGGAACCCTAAATAACTGTCAGAGGTAATTCCATCCTCTTTAATCTCATTCTGATCCAATAACATGCTGCTGTTAGTAGATGCTGCTCTGCTGGTATTTTATTGCTAACTTAAATCCTGTTCTGGGTCTGTTCATGACGTGACATGAATTCTTTAAGAGGATGTAACTGCAGACAAGATGTCCAACCATGGGGGACCAGTTTAAAGAGGACATTGTCCTGGTTGACAGGAAATATTACAAGCTGAGTGGATGTTAGTCCCAGTTTCAGAAAATATTTCAGCTTATATTACTGTAAAAGTAAATGCATTTAAATAATAATAATACATTTTATTTAAAAGCACCTTTCAAAACACCCAAGGACACTGTAAAAAAGAATATTAAAATAGTTTGAAATCTTATTTAACAAACATGACATGTTTAAATACATTTTCTAGACTCTAAAATATGCATGCCATTTATTTTGAAAATACTTTTTAAAAATGCCTTTTTAGAAGCTTCATTTGTCGTTGACCCATAAACAGTTGAGAAACTACAAATCTCTGGAAGCTCACGGACATTTCAGGAATGTCTGGGTGCAGGATCTGTTCACATTTCCACCGCAGGACTGAACAACAGCGTCTCACTGCAAAGGTAAGCTCACCTGCTGTTAGTGAAGTTATGATGCTGGTTAGGGTTACTTTACTTGTTTTGTCTGTTTTCTTTACTTATTTAAACTCTGAGCATAAATGATTCATGTACATTACAATGTTGTAAAAGAAACAACTTCATATTTATATTACATAACTCAGAAAAAGTTTTAAATGATCTAATAATCCTACCACATGTTCATACAACATAATTACTCAGCTAACACGTCAGTCTGGCATCAGCCTGTAAACAGAAACTGTAATAATATAAACGTCCTTATAAATGAAGCTAAATAAAGCAAACGGTTGAACACTGTTGTAAACGCTTGTTGTGTGTCTGCAGTGTGTGTCTACAGGTCCTGCACTCCCAGCACCTGACCGACTCTCCACTGAAGCTCTGGGTCATCATGGAGGTCTACAGCCTGCAGCAGATAAAGAAGACTTCTGGATCTGCTCTCATTGGTCCTCTTGGTGACTAATTTGCACATTTTTTGTACTGATTTTAGCACAATTGCACTTTATTGTTTCAGTGTTGACATCAAAGATGTGGAATTCTCTCTCTACATGACTTGAAGATATTTTGCCACAACTTCAGTGTTTTTATTATATCGTGTGAGAATTACAATAAAAACTTTTATGAAAAAGTAAAACTGTCAAGCTTCTCATCTGGTTAACAATCATGTTTCTATTCAGTGTTTATCTCCACAAGATTTTTAATGTAATTAAAATTTAAAGTAATTTTCATTATTAAACTGACACTGGTTATTTATGTGTTTAAGAGGCAACGAAAAGTCAAAATACTTCAAAAATGCCTTTGACACACTTTATTATTCATGTTTAAATCATGTACAAAAACAAAAATAAACTGCTGCACAAGTAATATAAAAAAAACTTCTAACTGTCTGACTGTACACACACATCATCTTCATCATGTGTCTCATCCTCTGATCAGCTGATCACCATCTTCTCCAGCCTTATGTGTCCTCTGGTCTGTAGATGAAGCTTTCCTCTCCAGCATCAGGCGTCCTCTTCATGGTCTGTAGCTCTCCAGGGTCTGCATCCTGGTGGACTCCATCTCTGCTGCTTGCAGCGTCTCTTTCCTCAGCTGATCCGTCTTCTTCATCTTGCAGACGTGCAGCGTTTGTGGGTGTAGCTGATGTGTGTCCTAGAAACAGGAATGGTGAACAATCTGAGCCTCCATCATTTCTTAAGCTGGGTGACCTGCAACCACATGTTTGGTGTTATTAAAAAACTAGTTAACATTGGATGCTTCATTACATTACACAATTTTAACCACTTAATCCAACCAGTTAACATCCCATCAGACCTCACAGAGCACTCTTGGGCCCTGATCTATTAACGCTTTGCGTGTACTAAAACAGGTGCAGACGGCTTTGCTCCGCTAAAATCGGCCCAAGCTTATCTATCAAAGCCGCAAACATGGAACTGCGTCAGTTATCCTGGCAAAACTGCGCCGCTCTCCGCTTTGCGTTTCTGAAGCTACTGCATATGCATTATGGGCGTTCCGGCCAGAAAGTGCACATTAGTGGGAGGAGACTATGCAAATAAATCTGGTTTGCGCAGCAGTGGGATTCATGTAGCCCGCAAATAGTTTGCGGTGTTTATGTTTGCTCTAAAAATAGCGTTTCTGAAAAGCAGGTGCTAATTGGCACAACAGTATACGTGCAATGGCTGCAGTAATAATTTTAAGGAGGAGGCACAGACACCATGAAAGGCGACTAAGATAATGCATTTTTTTCTATTATATTAATATATTTAGAATGCCAGAGAAGAGGATTGTGGAGACGATCCAGCGTTGCAATATTAGAATTGCTGGATAAGTTTAAAGACTTTATCATGCCTGTCTTTTATTATTATTATTATTATTATTTCTTTATAGCTTTTAAACCTTTATTATTTCTTATTTGTTCCTTGCATGTTTTTATATGTACAATACCTTGGTTCCTAAAGGTTGTTGTTAGTGTGCCTTATAAATAAATTGAACTTGAATATGAAACTATATTGCAGCATTTCTGGTGACATTTAGATTTTTTTCCTCGACTTCCGCAATATTTTTATTTGTCTCCTTTATTTGTCTCAACTTCTATCGGATAAAAGTTAATTTTGCGTTTGCGGTTTCCTTGCTCTCCAGAACCTTACATGACAGAGCAAACAGCGCCGCTAAATCCTCATTTAAATACTGCTGTTTGCTCCGCAAATGATAACAGGAGCAGTCTTAATAGATCAGGCGCTAATCGTGGAAACATAACCAGAGCAAAACTGCGCAGCAAATGTTAAATAGCGCAGCAGTTTTGCCCTCGTCATAACTCAGCCCCTTGGTATTTACCTGCATCTCTAAAATCATTCCCTCTGTGATGTTTTGATATAAGATGATTAAATAAAATAAACACTGATCAAACACAAACAGATGAACTCATTTCTATTTCCCTCCCTCTTTGCCTCTAGTTTACAAGTTAAGCCAATGTGAATATAGTGACTTTAAAAAGCCAAATAAAGTTTATTCGTTAACATTACTTACACAATAAAAACAACAGCAACAACAAAAACTCTCCTTCTTCCTTTATGAAAATGCTGAGAGCAAACACACATGAAGGGAGATGGTGGTGAAAGTGATGTCCTTCCCTCACCGCTGTGACAGGGGCCATCCAACGCCTCGGTTACATCCTCAACCTGCTGTGCAAAGCCTCTTTAAAAGTGGGAAACCCAACAAATCTAACGTTGTGGCTACTTTTCTACCTTTTATGTAGTGTGACTTAGTTTGGCATTCTTTCACACAACACGAGACTCCCATTTTATCAAAGATTATAACGCAGCAAAGACATGAACAGTCATTTACAAGGAGGATGCAACCAACTAGAGATGTGACGTTCATGAATGAATCGATTCTTTTGAACTCTTTTAAATGAACAATGGGAACTGATTCACAGCTGTGAACCATTCTTTTTATATACAAATTTTTGACACTGCCTTCATCAAATCAAATCAAACTTTATTTATAAAGCGCTTTTCATGCCATAGGTAACACAAAGTTCTTTACATGATTATAAACATAAGAATAAAAACACTCAATGAAATCTTTCACACATTCACACACACACATATACACACACACACACGCCAAGCCCAATCCCCCCCACCCCCCTTCCAACTAAAAATGACTGAATGAACGAATAAATGAATAAATAAGTAAATAAGTAAATAAGTAGTAGTTTGAGTAAAATTAAAATAAAATAAATAACGTGTGACATAGAAGTCTGATGTCCAACACACTCCATTCATGTGAAGCATCTGTGGACAGAGAGTATTGTTTGGAAACAAATACTGTGAGTTCTATTCAAAACATTTACTAGAATTTGCACTGACTGCTCAGGTTTATCCTTTTTATCTATATTTTTCCTATAATTATTTAATCCTGTATAGTAGATTTTATATAGGTACATATTTTGATTTTTGTCATTCTTATATATTTTTAAATTTTGTAAGATATTGTGAGAACGAGCCAGTCTTTTGAATGGCTCTTTGAAAGGAACGGCTCCTCAAGAACCGGCTCCCTTCAAAGAGCCATAAATCCCATCTCTACAACCAACATGGCGCTGGACTGCGGCTATCCCGAGTGTGACGTCAGCTGACACAGACGGGTTGTATCGTTCGTGGATTTTATTCTGGAACTTCCTGTAAACCCGGAAATGTCTTGTTTTGAAAGGGTTGTAGCTCAAACGGTGTAGTGTATTTCATGGAGCTAAAATGCGTCATTTTTGTGTTTCTTTCTTGTTTAGCTCATACGTTGGTTTAGGTTTGGTTCAAGAATGTTTAGATGGAATAAAAACCTCTACAGACCATCAGTTAAGAGTGTTTATTCCACTGGGACGCTACATACATCATTTTAAAATGAGAATAAATGTTTTATAGCAGAAATTCAGAGTAATTATGGCAAATTCCTGATGCCTTTAGAAAAGGTTTTATTTCAGCTTTTACAGTTAATTGTAAGATCGTTTTCTTTCTGTCTTTTTCTGCTTGTTCTGTTAATGTCAGAGGCTGAAGAGATTTATTAAGGAGGGAAGCTGGATTTTTGTTCTGCAGAAGTAAAAATGCAGGTTTTTATTTTCTTCCAGAAAGCCGTGCACGTGCAGCAGATGAGACTTTGTGGAAAAATGAGTGGAGCAGTGAGATGTGGTTCTCCAGTGGAAGTCATGGATCAGCAGGAGCTGAGCCGGACTCAGGGCGGCTGAAAGAAAGTGGCGCAAATCAAAAGAGCACACTGACTTGTCTGAGTACCAGCAAAAACTTATAACTTTCACATCCAGCCTAAAGGCGGCCAAGATAGCCTTTTATCAGAACAAGATCCGCAATGCTCCCAACACACGACAACTGTTCATGGCGTTTAACTCTCTTCTATCTCCACCACCTGCTCAGCCTCCCACTGTGCTGACTGCAGAAATGTTTGCTTCCTACTTCACTGAAAAGGTTGCTACCATCAGTAACCAATTCACTGAGCCTGACCAACTCAGCCTTACCAAACCAGCTACTGGTGCCTCACTATGCTCCTTCCGCTCTCTAAATGAGGACGAAGTCTCTAAACTTCTAGTCAGCTCAAAACCCACAACCTGTCCTCTTGATCCTGTTCCCTCTGACATCCTGCAGAGCATTTTACCTACAGTCAAATCTGCAGTAACTCATATTATCAACTCCTCTCTTAAATCCGGTGTCTTTCCTTCTGCCTTCAAGCAAGCTCGGGTTACCCCACTGCTGAAGAAACCCACACTCAACCCAGCCCAGGTTGAAAACTACCGGCCGGTCTCACTGCTTCCATTCATGTCTAAATTACTAGAGCGTGCCAGATCCACTGGTCAATCCTCAGTCCATATACTGCTGGACCTGTCGGCTGCCTTTGACACTGTCAACCATCATATACTGTTCTCCAAACTCTTAGAGCTTGGCATCTCAGGATCTGTCCTCTCGTGGTTTACATCCTACCTCACAGGGAGATCATTCAAAGTATCTTGGTGAGGGGGCGTGTCCAGATCACATGGGCTGACAACAGGGGTGCCTCAGGGCTCGGTGCTCGGCCCTCTTCTCTTTTCCCTATACACCTCCTCACTCGGTGCAGTCATTAGCTCTCATGGTTTCTCCTACCACTGCTATGCAGATGACACTCAGCTTTTCCTTTCTTTCCCACCTGATGACACAACCGTCTCAATGCGAATATCAGCATGCCTTGCTGATATCTCTGCATGGATGAAGGATCGCCACCTTCAGCTAAATCTGTCCAAGACTGAGCTCATTGTCTTCCCAGCCAGTCCTTCTTTACCACCACAGATAAGTGTGCAGCTTGACTCAATCACACTAGTGCCTACATCTTCTACCAGGAATCTTGGTGTCATGGTAGACAACCAGCTGACCTTTAAGGACCACGTTGCCTCGGTTTCCCGGTCTTGCCGATTTGCTCTCTACAACATCAGGAGGATCAGACCCTACCTGACTGAACACACGACCCAGCTCCTGGTCCAGGCTCTGGTCATTTCACGCATTGACTACTGCAACTCCTTACTGGCTGGCCTGCCTGCATGCTCAGTTAAACCTCTGCAGATGATTCAGAACGCAGCAGCACGTCTGGTCTTCAACCAGCCCAAAAGAGCTCATGTCACTCTACTGCTAATTGCTCTTCACTGGCTTCCAGTTGCAGCACGCATCAAATTCAAAGCTCTGCTTCTGGCTTACAAAACAATAACCCAAACGGCTCCGGTCTACCTTCACTCCTTAATCCAGAGCTACACTCCCTATCGAAACTTACGCTCTACCAGTGAAAGACGCCTAGTGCTCCCACCACAACGTGGCGCAAAATCAGTAGCTAGACTCTTCTCTTCTGTTGTTCCCCGGTGGTGGAACGATCTACCAAACTCCGTCCGATCCGCAGAGTCCGTATCCACTTTTAAGACCAAGCTAAAGACTCAGTTGTTTAAGGAGCATTTCCACATTTAGCTTAACTAAATGAGTCAGAAAGATTTGTCCAGCTTTTTGGCTCAACCAAGTACTGAAGAAGCTGTGTGCACTTATGCCCAAGATGATATTGTGTGATGAAATCATGCACTTATGCCCAAGTTGATATTATGTGATGAAATCATGCACTTATGACCTAGTTGATATTGTGTGATGAAATCGTGATCCTGTATTTAAATAAAATGACTAAAAAAAAAAAAAAAAAAAAAAAATTATATGCACTGCACTAGCACTACATGACAGCACCTGGGTCCAACTGGACTCAAAAGCGGTCTGACTATCACTTAATTATGACGTCCCATCTTGTTTGAATTCATGCTTGTGTTGTTCTTCCTCTCAAATGTAAGTCGCTTTGGATAAAAGCGTCTGCTAAATGACTGTAGAATAGAATAGAATAGAATAGGAGCAGCCATCTTAAAAGCTCCATTTAAAGGTCAGACACTACAGAGTGAGGAAGAAGCTTCAGGAAGAATCATTATTTTAGTGTGTGAAATAGATCAGAAACTATTTCTAATGCTTCATATTTATGCTCCAATGATAAAGTTAGAAATCAGACTCTGTTCCAAACTGCTGAGATGAGACGAAGCAACTTCATTTAAAATCCTCTCAAGATAAAATTCTGTGTGGAGGCGACTTTAGTACTGATGATGATGATGATGTGGATTGATGGCCTCTAAAAACCACAAATACAGACTCCAAGCTTAAAATAAATGTGTGTGACTGGGACTTGTGGGTCTGTGGTGAGACAGGAAGGAAGAACAGAGGAGGTGTACTTGGTGCAACAGGAGCCTTTCCTTTCAATCACCAACAGATTTCTGGCTCATCTCCAACCATCTTGTGGATGTGGTCAAAGACGTGATGATAGAAGCCTCCATCTTAACAGCTCATCAGGGAATATTCAGTAGAACTGCTCTTAATGATTGTTGTACTCAGAACATTGTTTCAGGATATTGGAAATTGATCAATACTTAATAATTTGGATGTAAAAAGGGACGTTGACGCCATCATTGGTAGATTCTGGAAACAAGCATGTGACTCTGGTAAACATGGTTGTTATTGGGAATGAATGAAATATGAAATTCAAATGACGGCTATTAAAAAAGGTAAATTATTGTCAAAGCAAAAAGAGAAAATGAATCAAACATTATTGAAGCAAAAGTAAATTATGAAAAGAAAACTAATGGAAGCTTAATATTCATATTCATATTAATATGACAGATTATATTAACTTCTGTGTGGACAGCACCGTTCCAACAAGAACAGTGAGGTGCTTCCCCAATAACAAACCCTGGATCACCAGTGACCTGAAAAAGCTGCTGAACATCAAAAAGAAAGCTTTTAGGGATGGAGACAGGGAGTTATTGAAGTCCACACAAAAACAACTTAAAACACAAATGAAGAAGTGCAAGGAGGACTACAGGAAGAAGTTGGAAAGTAAGCTTCAGAAAAACAATGTGAGGGATGTGTGGTCAGGAATGAAGAAGATCACTGGCTTCGGGATAAAGGAGGATCAGACTGATGGAGGTCTGGACAGAGCGAATGAACTGAACATGTTCTTCAATAGGTTTAGCTCACCTCCTGCTTCAACCCCAACTAGCCACACACCCTCCATGAGCCCACAGCTTTCCTGTCACACCTCCACTCTGTCACCCTGCAGCTCAGTCAAGGACCTGGACACAACCTCATCTCCCTCCACATCAGGACTTCCTGAAACCTCCTCTGCCTCCACCTCCACTCTGTCTGTCTCCTGTAACCAAGTCATGCAACAACTGGTGAAACTGAACCAGAACAAGGCTGCAGGTCCAGATGGTGTCAGTCCCAGAGTTCTCAAGACCTGCTCAAAACAGCTATGTCCGATTCTCCAGCACCTGTTCAACACCAGCCTGAGCCAGAGAAGAATCCCGGTGCTGTGGAAAACATCCTGCCTTGTTCCAGTGCCTAAAAAACCACAACCAGCTGAACCAAAAGACTACAGACCAGTCGCCCTGACATCTCACGTCATGAAAGTCCTGGAGAGACTCTTACTGGCTCACCTCAGCAAGCAGGTGAACACCTTTCAGGACCCATTACAGTTTGCATACCGTAATGGGCTTGGGGTTGAAGATGCCATCATATACCTGCTTCAGAGAGCCCACTCTCATCTGGACCAGTCAGGCAGCACTTTGAGGGTCATGTTCTTTGATTTCTCAAGTGCTTTTAATACGATTCAGCCTGCTCTGCTGTGTGAGAAGCTGCAGAAATTCCAGGTGGATCCCTCCACAACCACCTGGATTTACGACTACCTCACAAACAGACCACAGTTTGTGAGACTGAAAGGTTGTGTGTCTGAGATGGTGGTCAGCTGCACTGGAACACCACAAGGGACTGTACTTTCACCATTTCTATTCACGCTGTACACCTCAGACTTCCAGTACAACTCTGAGTTCTGTCATCTGCAGAAATACTCTGATGACTCAGCAGTTGTTGGGTGTATCAGTGATGGACAAGAAGCAGAGTACAGAGAACTGGTCGGTCAGTTTGTGAAATGGTGCGGTGACAATCATCTCATCTTGAATACCAAGAAAACAAAGGAGATGATTGTTGACTTCAGGAGGAACAAGAACACACATAGATGTGTTTCCATCATGGGAGAGGAGGTGGAGGTGGTGGAGGAATACAAGTACCTTGGAGTTCAGCTGGACAACAGAGTTGAGTGGAAAAGCAACACTGAGTACATTTACAAGAAAGGTCAGAGCAGACTCTACTTCTTAAGGAAGCTGAGATCTTTTAACGTCTGCACCAAAATGTTGCAAATGTTCTACAGGTCTGTTGTTGAAAGTGCAATCAGCTTTGCAGCAATCTGCTGGGGCAGCGGCATCAGAACCAGAGACTTGAAAAGAATTAACAAACTGATCAAGAAAGCTGGTTCTGTGCTTGGAGTAACTCTGGAGCCGCTGGAGTTGATCATCAAAAAAAGAATTCTGTACAAGCTGACGAAGATAATGGAAGATCCTTCACACCCTCTACACAACGCCGTGACGAAACAACAGAGTGTGTTCAGTGGGAGGCTTGTTCAAGTCCGATGCAAGACAGAGAGATACAGAAGATCCTTCCTTCCAGCAGCTATCAGGCTCAAGAACAAAGCCCTTAATTAATTAATGTGATTGTTTTAAAAAAAAAAAAAAAAAAAAAAAAATTACTACTACTACAATATTGAATTTCCCTTTGGGATTAATAAAGTATTTTTCATTTCATTTCATTCATTAATGAGCAGGAGACAGAACATCTGAGTTTATTAAAAGCCAGTTAGACAACATGTATGTGGACAAAACCAAAGCCGCCTTTATCACAACCAGACTCAGACGGATGGAGCAGGGAGAGAAAATGCTAAATATTTGCTTGGATTAGAAAAGTGGAACGCTGAATATGCTCCAGTAAGTAACGTGATGGTAAACGGGAACGGTCCCAGTGATCAGGATGTAATCTCCAAACATGTGGCCAGCTGTTATCAGAAGTTCTGCTCTTCAGCCCCACAACTTCTGACTCAGAAACTTTTTAAACAACATTTCTACTCATGTCAAAACCTAAATGAGGAATTTAGAGATATTTGTGATGGACAGATTTCCTTACCAGAACGTGTGGAATGTGTGGAACATCTGGAAGAAAATGAAGCTCCCGGGAATGACGGCCTGACTGGGAGTTTTATAAAGATTCACTGATAAACTTCCTCCTTCTTACTAGCTGGATTCCAAGAAGCCACTGGAAAAGGTGACCCCCCCCACCTTAAAACAGGGATAATCCCACTAATTCCCAAACCAAACAAGGAAAAATTCCAGAGTGAAACCTGGAGAGCCGTCAGTTTACTGAACAATGATGAAAGTTATTTGCTCTGATTGTTGCTGGAAGACTTAAACACGGCTGGAGTCAGAAAACAGACGAAGAGCATCTGGTTTTATGGAGAAAAGGCTCATTAGCAACAACATCCGTTTAATATCAGACATGATAGATTACAATCACCTGTTACCTGATAGAAGCTTCATTCTGCTCATCGCTTCTTACAAAGCCTTTCACACCACGAAGCAGAACTTTATTGTAAAATCTTTTCCTTCTCTGGATGTGGAAATTATTTTCATAATGCAGTTGGGACTTTATATAATGTTTGTTCTGGTTCTGTTAAACTGAAATCTGGCTCATCAACCAGATTCATTATTCCACGTAGACAAGGCTGCCCTGGATCTCCTTTTCTTTCTCTGGTAGTAGCACAAATAATGGCACCCATATCAAAACGTCCCCTTTTCTGGGAATTCCTGCTGTAGGTAAGGAGTTTAAAACCTGTCAGCTCGCTGATGATACGGCAGTTTTTTAAGGGATCATCATCACATAGTAAGCGCAGTGAGTTGTATAAATTCATTTAGTGATGTATCAGGGTTCAAATGGATGTAGACACATCTGTTTAGTTTCCTCTGGAAAACTGGAACTGGTCCCATTACGCTGGAATACCAGTTAATGAGGAAGTAACACATCTTGGAATTATAATTTGTAAAGATAAACAGGAACGTTACAACTTAAATTTTAATCCAATTATTGAAAAAATAGGATCTAAACTGAGTTCTTGGTTAATGAGAGATCTCTCTCTATGTGGCAGAGTCTTCATTTCTAAAGCAGAAGGTAAATCCAGATCTATAAATGTCTCATCGTCACTTCACATCCCAAAACATCATTAAAGAACTGGATAAATACTATATGATGCCATGTGGAGGAAAAAGCCCGTTATCTCAGGAAAGACATCATCAGAGGTTGTAGGGAACAAGGAGGTCTAGAGGTTCTGGACTTTAACTCCCTAAACAACACATTTAAAATGAAACGGATTCTGGAATTTCTGAAGAACCCGACAGCATCTGGAACACTTTTCCAGCTTCTCTGTTTAATCATCCTGGTGGCTTTAATTTTCTGTTGAAAGCTCATTTTTCTGTTGGTAAAATTCCTTTAAATCCGGCTGACTTCCACAAACAAGCTCTTTTATCTGGTTATTGGTTTCTAAACATAACTTCAGCCCCGTAGATGTTATATCTGGAACAACAAGGACTTCTTTACCAGAATAAATCTGTTTTATCCTGTTGAGGCAAAAAAAGTTACTCTGTCAAGGATGAGGAGTCTGGTTCTGAAGTGAAAAATGATTACAAGTTTATTGAACACAGGATTAAAATATAAAGAATAGAATTGCAATCCGAGACACTGTTCAGAGGTCTGACAGCACAGAGATCTGAAGAGAATCTGATAAGAAACATACATGCAGCATCTTTTAAGCAGAATGATCAGTCACAACACATCATGAAATACAAGCAAAGAGATTGTCTGTTCCTCACACAGGATTAGACACTTCAGCAAACCTAATGAGCTGTTTTTCAGTTTATTGAGCACGTAAACAACCCCAGTGACATTAAGGCAGGATGCCCGGCTGGGTCATCCTGAGGCGCCTGGCTGGTATCAGATAAGTCACACAGATCAGGGCGAACTGTTCTAAAGAATGCATGATAGCAACAGGCTACTCAGTATTAAACTTAATTACCAAGAACCTAAACAACCTGTTTACCCTGAGAGTGATCAGTAGACACAATATAATAAAGGGAATAATATGAAATTTCCCCAACAATTCCCCTCTTTTGATCATAATGAAACCCATTTCATATTGATCACATCAGAAAAGAAAATTTAATAAGATTTAAAGCATAAAAGGAAAAACACAAAAATGCATCAAACAAGGATAACCACTGGAGCAGAGTTGTACAGTGGACAAAAAAGGAGAACACCACAATCAACTAGTGAACCCAAAAACTCTTACGGTGATATCAAACTGCTAATGAACACATAAAAACAAAGAAAAAATACAAAGGAAACAAATAAAATCAAAACAATGAAAAGAGAAATGAAACAGAGAAACAAAACACAGGAAACCCATAAAAGAGAAATGTAATAAATGTAATGTAAATTTAGGGAAAAAAAAAACCCTTAATGATTATATTCAACAATCAAGTCCAATCACCATCTACCCAATATACATTCAGACAAAACATCAGAAGATGCAATTCACGAGGATTCGAGAAACTTCATCATAACTCTGAATGGGGAAATAAACATCAAAATCAATCCAACACATGTGATTACCAGCAAAAAAAACACATCAGAACACATAGGAATGAGAATCAGAGCAAACTAAAATGACTAAACAGAAAACTATCCACACAATCTAAACTTCATCATCATTAGAAAAATCAAGCGGAAGACCAGTATCATCATAACAGATCCGTGGAGTGTAAGCGGGTGGAGAAGCCAGGAAATCTAATGGGGTGTTAGAAAAATCGCGCTAAGCACTAACAAACATCTGGAGGGAATGACCAGGAAACGCAGATGTTATCATAACCTTGAGGCACCGGGGGAGGAAAGTCACCACAAGCCAGCAGGCAATCAGAACAGCAAAAATAGGGCCTAAAACTGCGTACAAGATATGCCACCAGCCACCTGACTGAAACCAAGACCATAACTCAGAAGAAAAACCAGAGCTATCCCGAGCCTCCATCCCAGATAACAGATCTGTTAGGTGATCCTGAACAGAAGACAGATTAGTAGACATATCCGGAATGAATGTACAACACTTGTCCCCTATAACCTTGCAGGTCCCCCCCTTTTCAGCTAAGAGAAAATCCAGAGCCATCCTATTCTGCAGTGTCATGACCCGGAGGGCCTTTAACTCAGGTGTTAGTGCGTCAAACCCCTTAGTAACCAGAGAAGTGAGATTTTCTAAATCTACAGCTAATGCATCAATCTGAAAAGCATTGTTAACTGTACCATAGTGTGGAAAGGGGAGTCCATTCGGACCCAGCCAAACCCCATCCTGAAAAATCGATCCCGATTTTTCCCAAAGTTGGATCTCAGGTTTAGTGGCAGAGCTCTGTAAAGCCTTCAGATCATCAAGGGGAGAAACAGCTGCAGGGCAAACAGGAGAAGGAGGAGGAACCGGTGATTCCCCCGAGGGGGAGGGAGGAGGAAGGGAGGAGTCATGGAGGAGGGACGAGAGAGACACAGGGGGAGAGAGAAACTGCTGAGGAGGGGGAACAGAGACAGGAGGAGGATCTGACTGTAGAGAAGACAGTGACATGCAGGTGTTCAGAGATGAAACAGGAGTGTGCAAACGGGGCTTGTCCCCTGCCACTTTCGCTGCAGCGTCCGCACGGGCGTCACCTCTGGCCACAGCAGTGGAGGAAGAGTCATGCGCTTGACATTTGACCACAGCAATCTCTGAAGGAAGCAAAACTGCCTGTAAGAGGTCTGAGATCTGTGTTGCATTCAGAATAGGCTTACCGTCAGATTTTAGGAAATTTCTGTGTTTCCAGAGTGCTGCAAAATCATGAATCACCCCAAAAGCGTACCGCGAATCCGTGAAGACCGTGAAGACCGTGATTCTCCGCCCCGTCCCAAAACGGCAGGCTTCTGTCAGCGCCACGAGCTCAGCTGTTTGGGCAGAGAAATGGCTTGGCAGAGGAGCAGAAACAACAGTAGAATGGTCAGTGCAGACAGCAAAACCCACCTTGTTCACCCCAGTCCTGGGGTCACGTCGTGCTGATCCATCGACGTACAAGACAAGATCAGGATTCTGAAGTGGGGTGTCCTTAAGATCTGGCCTGGGCGTGCACGTTTGTTCCAATGCAGCCACACAGCAGTGCGGCTCTCCGTCGTCCTCAGTAAGGGGGCAGGGTAGCAGGATTCAAGACGGTACACCGCTTAACTGTGATGTTGGGCATGTCCAACAGGACCTGAGATGTCTCGCAGCAGAGAGATGAGAGGTTTTCTGCTCCAGCAAGATCATAGAAACAGCATGAGGGACCAAAAGGGTTAAATCAGAATAACCCACAATGTCACGAGAAGCCAGCACAGCTTTTTCGGCGGCGGCCACGGCTCGCAAACAGGACGGGAGGCCCCTAGCGACAGGGTCCAGTTTAGCTGAGAGATAAGCAACAGGGCGTAACTTACCTCCGTGAGTCTGGAGCAGGACTGAAGTCATCGAGCCATTCCTCTCATCCACTGCCTGAACGAATGGTTTCTCAGGATCTGGCAGGCCCAGAGAGGGGCAGTTTGTAGTGCCAGCTTCAGATCAACAAATGCACGTTCTGCATCCTCATTCCAGGAGATGGCATCACCTGGTCTCAGTCCCTTACCATGCCTGAGTGCTGACAACGGTGCTTCCATGATAGAATAATTAGGAATGAAATTCCTGCAATAGGAAGTTGTCCCCAGAAAAGACATGAGCTGTTTTTTAGTGCGAGGTCGAGGAATGTTCTGGATAGCAGACACACGCTTAGAAGAGATGGCACGGCTACCTGCGGAGATCACATGACCCAGAAATGTAACTGTTTGCTGCACAAATTGCAGCTTTTTCAGACTAGCTTTGTGACCCTGTTCAGCTAGATGTTTCAACAGTGCAATAGTGGCTTCCTCACACTCCTCACGTGTTTTAGAAGCAATCAAAAGGTCATCCATGTACTGACATAGAGGGGTATCAGGAGGAAGGACCAAGCCAGACAAACTTTCCCTCATGGCTGCTTTAAAAATGGTGGGGCTCTCGCAGAACCCCTGGCACAAACGACTGAAGGTCCAGGTTTGACCTAGGAACTCAAAAGCAAACCAGAACTGGCTGTCTTCATGTATCCTGATGGAGAAGAAAGCATTACTCAAATCACAGACACTATACCAAGAAGAATCCTGTGGAATCTGAGACAGTACCGTGCAAGGGTTCGGAACTGATGGTGCACGGGGTTGAACCGCAGAGTTGACTCTTTGAAGGTCCTGACAAAATCTCCACTCCTCAGGCTGACCAGCATCCCTGACCTTTTTTACAGGAAACATAGGAGAACGGCAAGGAGAGGAAGCACAGGGTTTGACAATTCCTGCCTGTCGAAGAGCAGAAAACACAGGCATGATACAAAGCACAGCTTCAGGTTTCAAACGATATTGCTTCTGATGAGGGCGGTAATCAGAACGTGGAGTGATAACAACAGGAGGACAGTTCTTAATCAGCCCTACATCATAGTTAGGGGTAGCCCACAGAGATTTAGGAACAGCCTTCAGGACCGGAATGTTTTCAAGTTCAGATTCTGACAAACACGTGTGGTTAAGATCTTCCTCAGGAAACATGTTGGCTGAAATCAGTTGGACTGTTCTCTGACAGCTGACCTCAAGCTGGACATCCATTCTGTAAGCTTTCACTGTGGGAGAATACAAGACTGCAAGTTCAAGAATGAAGGAATTCCAGTGTTCGGCCTTCTCACACACACTCAACCACATGCTGACGTCATCAGTCCCACAGCCATCACCCTGCAGACACACAAACTCAGAGTTGCACACATTTTCACCAGCCGGCTCACAATCATGCATTACCCCTGTGTCCCCCAGCTCACAGCTCTTCCGTCTGTCTGTGTAGCTGGAGAGAGAAACATGTGGGATGGAATGCGGAAGCATTCCTTCTGTTCTTCTGTCAGACTGAGCACAGCTGCAGCCACGTGCTCATTCCACAGAACAGATGACACCTTTAAAGTTTCTGGAGAATGATTAAACCATTGTGTTTCCTATCTCTCATCGGGCTCCCGTGAGATGTTAGCAATGCACACACAGTTCTGAGCAGGGCTTGAGACCAAGAGGGAGGGATTTACCTCAGTCAGCTGCTGCAGAAAAATTTCACTCGGGAACTCCCAACAATAGCACATAGGATCTCCCAGGGTGTGTCCATGCAGTGATGACAGAGTCAGGGTTGGCCATAACTTTCACTCCATCAGGAGAAGATGTGAGACAAATGTTTAACCGACACATCAAATCTCTACCCAAAAGGTTGACCGGACAAACTTCAGACAGAAGAAATGAATGTTTAAATTTACACCCCGAGAGCAAATTACACCCAAGGGGTGCGGTCAACCATTCTTCGTCACCAATACGTGGACTGACATCCCACCCAACCAACTGTTGCTTCAGTTTGTCCGCGACTTCAGGGTGGAGGCCCTTAATGACAGCATCAGCGCACATATTTTCCCAAGGGGTAGAGGAACGGGATTCCCAGCCCAGTGAGGGTGCAGTCTGTCCTCCAAAAGTTGAGACTGTGACACAGACTCGGTGGATGAAATCATCTGAAGTCTCCCCTGCCTGTTGTTTGCAGGTGAAAACTTTGGTCATGTTCATTGAGGCCGGGAAATTGGTACGTACCTCCTCTGCCAGTTCATCTACCGCGGTTTTGTAAAGGAGATTATCAGCATGGCCCCAGTCAGGATTCCCCAGCCTCAGATCAGCGGCAGGGAGTTTGTCCTGGATCTTAGACAGTTCAGTCACCTTAAGCCGTCTGGCCATCATCCGGTGGATCTCTGCACCTGTGGGGCGGAACTCCTGGCAGAAAAGAGGAAATTCATCAGCAAACTTTGGCCCAGAAGTGACCAGGTCAGGCAATTGGGCCCCCACCTCCGCCACCTCTGTCTCAGTCCATGTTCGGAAGACCAGAATGGGCCCAGTGGGACCCGCCACTTCAACCATGGGGCATAGGTGAGTGGTGGAATCAGATTTCAGGCCATCTTTTCTCAGGGTCACCGGGGAGGTTCTGCCGCTTTTGTGAGGGGCTTTGGACTTTTTCTTTTCCTCTGTGGTCTGTGGATCGGGCTGTGGTTCGGCCTTGGGCGGTATCAGTTCAGGGGCAGCAGCTCCCTCCAGGGATGGATCGTCGTCGTGGTCAGCGAGAGGAGGTGGTGGGACTGGGGGGAGGCAATCCAAGTCTGGATCTGGAGAGGCTCCCAGCATCGTCAGGTCTGGGCACGGGAATGAGGTGTTCTGGCCCCTCGGGCCCGATGGTGGACATGCAGGTAGAGAGGGATACAATGAGTTAGTTTTCAGCTGAGAAAAATGAGACACAGCAACAGAGGTTGTCGTCCGCTTATCATGGCTGTTGTCAGGTCGGTGCAGGTCAGTCTGTGGAGGGTCAGTAAGTTTTGGAAGAACTCTGGCGTTCTGTTTTCTCTGCCGACGCTCACATTCTGCGAGCCAGTTTGTTAAAGCCGCCTGATGTTTTTCTAAGCGGTCCCAATCTGAGACCTTCACCCGTTTCTGTGATTTTAATTTGTCCCTCATCTTATCTAATCCTTCTTTAGTTATTCTTAATGCCGCCGGGCTGAAAGAGCCTTCGGCTGGAAAAATACCATTCTGAATCCACTCCGCACACACCTCCACACACATTTTCCCATACTTACGTTCCATGAACTCAAAGAGTTCATCGCGGGGCGTCGCCGGTGTTTTGGAGCCTACATTACCCATGTTTACACTTAAGCACGGGGAGGAATATTCCCACACCTTAGACTACAGACGTCTCTGTAGAATACGGAATAACGGCTAATCCGTCCACTCTATCTCACTGCTTTCCAGCGAGAGACCCACTCACACAGATCCACGAGGAGTCCCCCAGAAACAGAGGCTGAGATGTACTCAGGTTGATCAGACACCCGTCGTAAAACCCGAAACTGACCACGCAGGAGCACTTCTGACACCAGGTTGTTGAGGCAAAAAAAGTTACTCTGTCAAGGATGAGGAGTCTGGTTCTGAAGTGAAAAATGATTACAAGTTTATTGAACACAGGATTAAAATATAAAATAACAGAATTGCAATCCGAGACACTGTTCAGAGGTCTGACAGCACAGAGATCTGAAGAGAATCTGATAAGAAACACACATGCAGCATCTTTTAAGTAGAATGATCAGTCACAACACATCATGAAATACAAACAAAGAGATTGTCTGTTCCTCACACAGGATTAGACACTTCAGCAAACCTAATGAGCTTTTTTTCAGTTTATTGAGCACATAAACAACCCCAGTGACATTAAGGCAGGATGCCCGGCTGGGTCATCCTGAGGCGCCTGGCTGGTATCAGATAAGTCACACAGGTCAGAGCGAACTGTTCTTAAGAATGCATCCACATTTACGATAGCAACAGGCTACTCAGTATTAAACTTAATTACCAAGAACCTAAACAACCTGTTTACCCTGAGAGTGATCAGTAGACACAATATAATAAAGGGAATAATATGAAATTTCCCCAACAATCCGACATGGTGTGGAAAAGGAATTGTGGTTGTAGGTCAGTTGTTGGATAAAAACGGGACTTCTGACATTCAGAATTCCTTAAAAAAGTCATTTACCTGGAACAGCTGAAGAGTTGGCTGTTGTCTTAAATGCAGCTCCTGCAGGCTCGTCACATGTTGAAGAACACGTCATTCCCAGAGATTAACACGGAATTTAACAACGTTTTCATGGCTGATGTTGATCTCACAGACAAACGTTGGAGCAACAAATTAATCAGGAATGAAGAGTCCGGTTCACTTCCAGCTGCTGCAGAGTTCTTCTGGGACTCTACCACGGCTGCTTTACAGGGAAAAAGCTGCTAAACTTCTTCATAATTACTGGATTAACAACAAGCTGGAAGAAGTTTCTTTTAAGGTTTAACTTTCCTGTTCAGGAAACACTTCAAAGATTCCAGATAAATATTGATGATGCCTGTGTGTTCTGCAAAGCTAACAAAGAGACAATTTTCCAGATATTTTCCAACGTGTTCCCACCAAACAGTTCTGGTCCGACATGGAAAGCTTCGTCTGGGCTCAGTTAAACATCAATATCCACATTAATGTTTTCATCTTATATTTTATATTGAAAGGATTGTCAGTGATGTAAACTCTGTTTTCAGCTATTAATCATTCTTGGCAGGTTTCATGTCCACAAGTGTAAATGTTCTGGATCTAAACCTTTTTAATCTTTTTATTGTGGATCTGAAATCTTAAACCAGCTCAGCTGAAAACGTGAAGAACCAGAAAGCAACAAGAACTCTTGATATTTTGAAGAAACTGCACATTATTTCATTTTTCTATGTAAAATAAAATAAATAAAAACTCCACGTTTGTATCTGTTGTCTTCGGCCTTGTTCAGTTGAAGCTGTTTAAGTTGCATCTTATATGTAAAATGTTTTCTGTTATAAAATCTAAAAGGTGTTCAGAGCCTGAATTGGGACGCAGGTCTATACTGTTCCTTGTGGTTCCAGGTGAGATCCGTACTCGGACGTCTACATATGTTTATGTTCCAGTTAATGTGTAGCTGGTTTAGAGAGGATAGCTGCGCTGCTTTCCACCAGTAGGTGGCAGTAGCGCTTTACTAATGGGGGTGACCGGTCCGGAGCTGGAATTTCTTAGAGGAAGTAGCCGGTCAGGCAGAACAGCTGACAGCATCCACCGCTGATCTATACTGTTCCTCGTCCTTCCAGGGATCAGCATGAATAAAGCCTTTCATGAAGCGGAGCATGGCTGAATTTATCCCGTGTGTAACACATGGAGTTCAAAGCTTCACACACCTGGAAACAGCAGCAGGGTTATGTCACTGGTATGGATCATATCATTTAATATGCACCTGTTAACTCCTGTTCATGTGTTTTTGCATGTTGTGTGCAGAGTGTTCCACATGCAGTCTGTCCCTTGAAAACAACACAGTCTTGTCTTGCTGGTTGATGAGAGATATAGCACACAGTCTGGCTGAAGCTGGTCTTTAACAGCTCGTCCTGGGAAAGACAAAGAACGCTGTAGTCTAGGCCCAGAATCCATCTGGGATAAATTCAGAGAATATAAACCTAGCGGAGCTCTGAGATCCGTAGACTCTGGTCCACTAGTCCAGACCAGAGTCCAGACTAAACATGGAGAAGCAGCATTTAGCTGTTATGCTGCAAACAAGTGGAACAAACTGCCAGTGGAGATTAAACTTTCACCAAACTGTAGTAACTTGACACGTTTTGAAGTACTACATGACTTTATTCCATAACAGGAATCTCCACAACGTACAGCTAACGTGCTGTTCAGAACACACATTTTCTCTGGAGAACTTCTTCTCTCTACCTCCCAGCGTTATACAGCGACAGCGCCACTAAATTTATACATCACATCACTACACAAACGTAGACACTTTAAATCAGGTTAAAACTTTTCTTTTCTCCTGCACCTATGCATGAAATCTGCAGCTAACTTTTAACTTATCTGGCTTTTAATCATTTTAACTTAATTTATCATTTTATTGTGATTTTTGCTGTTTGTTTCTGTCTTTTCTGCTTTCTTGCAGCATTTGTAATGATTTTAATGTTTTATGTGCACTTTGAATTGTCTCGTATGTGAAATGTGTTTTAGTACAAATAAACTTCCCTTGTAGTTTAATTCAGGTTGATTCATATTTTAATGGAGATTTCATCATTTCTTTTGAGAAAAATAAAAATTATTTTCTAAAAGCTTCTAAACCATGTTTAATAAAACTTCATAAACTTAAACACTTTGTATTTTATTAATCTTATTTAATATTCTATTTATTCTTTTTAAGGTTTGAATATCTGTGAACACTTATTGAAACAGAATCTAGATTCTGATGTTGTTGAAAGGATGTAAAGAATAATGTTGGAGATGAGGACTCATGTTGAAATAAATCTACATTGTGAAGCAACCCTTTCTTACATTGGATTAGAAATATTGTAGAAAATTATACTGAATTACCAGGTTTTACAGAACATTGTGCTCTTGTAGACGTAACATGTAAGGTTATAATTACATGATTTTAATAATAATAGGTGGTGATCTGAAGCGGCCGGTCTGAGGCATTAAATGAGTCCCACTCCGGCCCTGCTGTCTCCTGCAGGAAGGTTCCTGCTTATATAGGCGCTGACAAAAGACTGTACAATGCTGCCCCCTGGTGGCCAAACAAGATATATACAGATACTTAAAAATGGCTCCTACAGACGCAGAAACAAAACTATGTATCTTTCAGATTAATTCACTTTGGGACCTGCTTCCAAAAATGAGTGTTAACAAGCTTCCAAAATGCTGCTTGTATGAGGACAAAATGTCCAAACACTGGACATTTTTTATGGCTACACTTAAACTCGTCCCCATGTGGACACAAACTCAACTGTTTCTGCTCCTTCCCTTTCTCTTCCTGCTGAAACTTTTTCACTTTCAGTCCTTCACGTTGTAAATGAAGTTTCAGCAATTACAGAGCCAGTGTTTTAGCATTTATTTAATTTTTATTTATTTTTCTGGGCCTTTCTTTGACGTGTAGCTGTTTCAGGTTTACAGAAAATATTTTCTAAACTGATTTTAGTCTAAATAGTAAGCTGCTGGGCCAATTTCTACAGAAACCATCTCTACAAACCTTCTTCGGCTGTACTGAACCACAGATTAGTTGAGGACAAATTTACAATTATTGTAAAACTGAAGACAGTTTGATATTTCTTCAGCTGCAGGTTTGTGATGAAGTGGAGCGAAAACATCCAGCTTTGGGAAAGAAGTGACAAAGATTTGACTGCGTCTGCAAAAAGTGCTTCACCTGCCTCCAGAGAAATCTCTGCCATACCAGCTGTACCTGGAGGCCAGAGAGGAGGCTCTCGTTGAAGAGTTACCAGGAGTTAACAGGTGCATATTAAACCATGTCGCCCAGACCAGTGAAGCAACATTTTCTCTACATCACCCTCTTGCTGTCTTCAGCTTTCTGAAACCTTTGAAATACAGAAACAAGAATTTCCAGCATTAAAACATGGTTTAGGCGTTAAATGTATTGTTTCTCTTGCAGGTATTGACTAGGGATGGCTCGATACCACTTTTTCACATCCGATACCGATACCGATACTGCAGCTTTGAGGATCGGCCGATACCGATCCGATTCTTTTTGTCACTCTAAACGCTGTTTACAATATGTCGTGGATGTAATTTGTTTGATACTGACATCTAAAAAACACCTAATTCACTGTACAACAACTATTCTGGTCCCCTAGAGAAAGAAAGAAGGCGGGACGACGTCACGGCATCCCAGCGCTGCCGTTTCTAATAGGCTGATCAGAGACGAAATAAATAATGAAAACAAGTGCGTGCGGTTACGTGCGGTCTTCCTCGCAGTCCCTGTAAGAGACCACATATACGAGAAAAGGAGGATCCGCGCTGCAAAAGCTGACTGCTGCGGCTCGCTGAGGGCTTCTGGTCTGCAGCACTGAAGTCACGACAGGTGAGTGTCCGGCACGGGCTGTTTCTGCACTGATCTGGGGTCATGGTGAGCTTCAGATGGAAAGACATCTATGGTTTGTCCAGTTTGACCGAGATTAGAGGCTTAGGTCGCGCAAAGTCAAGTTAAGATGTATGACTTTTTTTCCCCCCCAAAGATAGTTTGGGCTTATGGATCGGATCAGACGGGTTCTAATAAAAAAATCCGATGCCCGATCCAGTCATTTTGACCTGGATCGGACCCGATACCGATCCAGTGGATCGGATCGGACTATCCCTAGTATTGACTCTTTATATTTCTCCCATACGTCTATAAGGAGAACATGAACCTTTTTATCCCTCTTGGAGACTCTGATGCAGACATGTGGTGTTTAACTGAACCAAACACACACAACAAAGTTAGCAAGTTAACTTTTCTTATTGATTGTATGACTGAAATTATGCAATTAAAACAAATAGTTGAAAGGATACATAAACTTTTTCTTATTTAATTATATTTGACTACACACTAAATAGTTTATTTACGTTACAAAGAATTAAAAAATGAGCTCTAATGTGCTTCGTTGTGTTTGTTCCGTGTGATTGTAGCGTGACCTTCCATCTCCACACACAACTATTCTCCTGACTGGTCAAGACTGGAAAATGTCCTTCTTCACCAAACGAGCTCCAAACGTTGTGAAAGCAGACGATGTTGAGGAAGGGGTCATCTCTGCCTTCTGCACTGACTTTGTCTTCAAGCTGGCAAACCCGAGACACCTGAAGACACACTGACGTTCCTCCAGAGGTGCATGGTGGTGACCAACATCTGCCAAGAACTGTTAACAGGACCATAAATCTTCTTTATTCACTCCATTATGCCGCATACCTAGCAGTGCTTCTAATGCTCCAGGAGAGAATCTACCTTAAATGAATTCAGCACAAAGGACTTTATAGAATTTATTATTATTGTTTTATGGTATAAAGTTAGAGGAAGAAAAACTGTAGAACAGATGATGATGTTTGTTGTGATTTCATCTTTCATTCTGTTGCATGTTTGTGTGTGAATGACGCCTAACAAAGCTTCTTTGTTTTCATCACTGGCTGAAATAAATTCAACTAATGACAATAAAACCACCAATAGATGGAGGCCTGAGAAACGTAGGAAAGATCAGAACTGTTAGTTCCACATGTGTCTGATCATCCAGTGTGTAACAGCAACGCGCAACGCAAAGCAACACGTTTAGTTTTTTCTAGAAGTTTCTTTGTAACATGCTCCATCATACAAGTACAACATGCATGTAAGCTGAGCCCCGTCCAGACTGTGAAGTATAAGTGTAAGAATAGTAGAACACACACTTTGTTCTGACTCCTGTCGGTAGTCGGCAAATGTAAGAGACCTCTGGTGGTGACTTGTGTCATTACGCCATGCAGAACAGTATTGAACCACAGCACATGCAGGCTGAGTGCTCCACCACAGTCATTTGTCTGATCCTTGGAGTAGATCTGTCAGTGAGTATGACTGCTCCGTGTTTATTTAAGTTAGTTCCAACTTGTGAGCATCATAATAGTCTCTGAAGCTTTGTATTTTCAGTTGTAAAACCGAGCTAATTATGCTAATGCTAATCGGGAGCTGAATGTTAGCATAGGTAGCTGCAGGCTGTGTTGCTTAATGTTGGGCCTCATTTCTGTTATGTGTCCTTGCACATTTGCTTTACTGTGTCTTATGCCTTATTTCTTACCTGTGGGTGGATTCTATTGTTACAATGTTTGTGTTCATCTTATCAAATATTGTTGCCTAAAGATTGGTTACTTTGAATTGTCATTAATCTATAAGGAGTAAGAGAAAGGTTGAGCTGGAACTTTGCATATATTTTAGTTGATGTTAATATACTGTATATTTTGATTTTGTGTTGCAGTTTTACAAACTTGGAAGAACTCAGTAAAATCAGCTCAATCTGGAGTCAAGCCTACTGAGTCTTTTGTGTTAGCTATCTGTCTAGCAATACTGATGACGTATCTGCTAGGACAGAATAGTAAAATGACATCCACACAGCGGGAAAAGGCAACATAAATAATTGTGAACAGCACACAGAAGCCTAACACTCTGACGAGATGAGTAATAACAGCGGTGAAGAACGTCAGTCTCAGCTCCAGACCAGGTCTCGGGTCTCAGCTTCTGACAAGTCCACCAGAACCTCAACCCGGACATCTGTCAGTGCTGCTGCGACAAAGGCTAGAGCCAAGGCCGAAGCAGCCAAAATAAAAGTATCCTTTGCAGAAAGGGAGGCAGCCATGATAAAAGAAAAGGCTTTATTGGAAGCAAGTCTTCATGTATTAAAACAAGAGAAAGAAGCTACTGCAGCATTAAAAGAAGCAGCAATATTCGAAGAAGCAGCAGCAGCTGAAAGTAAAGAAAGAGAATCTCTTGGTGAGTTACAGAGTTTAACTCTTGAAGACCCAATGAAACGCACCAAAGACTATATAGAAACGCAGCCATTTGGAAAACATGTGCCACAGAAGCCTCAAGAGGTTACGCCACTGCCGCCAAACCTGCATGAGAAAAGCAGGGAAACTCAAGTGCCTATCAACAAGCCACAAGAGTCAGAGTATAAGTCATTCCAGGAGGAAGATGATCACAAACATGTGGGGAGTGAACACTACTTACCTCCTCCTGCTCCGAAGGTATTTCTCCCAAAGCAGGAAAATTTACCTGCGACTCCTGGCACTCCAAAGAAATATGCAGCTGCTAATTGCCAGGCCCCTCCTCAGGTCCAATTTAAGAAATACTCACCTTCAACTCCCCAGAACATGGACCTAGCCCACTATCTGATGAGAAAAGAAATGGTGAGCTCTGGTCTTGTGCCCTTTGATGATCACCCAGAAAACTACTGGGCTTGGAAATCTTCTTTCCTAGCAGCCACAAGTGACCTGAATTTAACTGATCAGGAAGATGGCTTAAATGGCTTGGGCCAGAATCATCAGCTCAAGCCAAAAGGATAAGATCAGTACATGTCAATAATCCAAGAGCAGGTGTGTGTATGATATGGGAACGCTTAGAGGAAACATACGGAAGCCCAGAGGTGATTGAAAGTGCTTTGCTGAGAAAATTAGATACCTTCCCAGCCATAACTAATAAAGACACACACAGCCTCAGGGAATTAGGTGATTTGTTAAAAGAGCTTGAAGCTGCGAGGGCTGAGGGATTCTTGCCTGGACTCACATATCTAGACACAGCAAGGGGTGTGAATCCGATAGTTGAAAAACTTCCCTTCTCTTTACGGGAACGCTGGATCACACAGGGATCCCAATATAAAGAGAACTATCATGTCCCCTTCCCACCATTCAGCTTTTTCGTAGACTTTGTGTGTTCCCAGGCCAGGGCCCGCAACGACCCCAGTTTTGCATTTAACCTCTCCCCTGCCCCTAGCCACTTCAAGGTTGAAAGGGCAGCCAAATACCTCCAAAAATCAACTGTGTCAGTAAGAAAGACTGAAATCACTGCTGCAACTACTGCCCCACAAGCTAACACAGCTGCCAAAAAGGATGAGCCAGACAAGCAATGTCCCATACATAATAAACCTCATCCGCTGTCAAAATGCTGTGGGTTCAGAGGGAAACATCTTGATGAGAGGAAAATATACCTGAAAGAAAATTCAATCTGCTTTCGATGTTGTGCCAGTACCAAGCATATTGCTAAGGAATGCAAGGCCAAAATCCAGTGTAAAGAGTGTGAAAGCAACAAGCATATCTCAGCGTTGCATCCTGGTCCAGCCCCTTGGTTGCTTGGAGAGCAGACTGAGCACGCACTTGAGGCAATGACTGAACACACATCTAACGCAAAGCAAAGCGGGGAGTATGAAAACCTTGCAAACCCTACAGTCACTTCTAAGTGCACACAGATATGTGGTGGCGTCCCCAAGCCCAGATCCTGTTCAAAAATCTGCTTGGTAAATGTTTACCACGCCAATCATCCCAACAAGTGTCATAGGGTGTATGCAGTACTAGATGACCAAAGCAACCGGTCTCTAGTAAAACCACAATTCTTTGATCTACTAGACATTAACAGTAGTGCGTCACCTTACACTCTTAAGACATGCTCTGGAACAGTAGAGACTGCAGGGAGGAAAGCAAGTAACATTATAGTGGAGTCACTTGATGGGAAAACCAAGGTGAAACTTCCCACCTTGCTGGAATGTGACCACATACCTGATGACAGGTCAGAGATTCCAACTCCTGAGTGCACCCAAGATTTTCCTCACCTCAAATCTGTGACAGACAAGATCCCACCTCTTGACACCAGTGCTCCTATTCTTCTTCTGTTAGGCAGAGACATTTTGAGTTTGCATAAGGTACGCGAACAGCGCAACGGACCTCACAACTCACCATATGCACAGCGTCTTGACCTTGGCTGGGTCATAGTTGGTGAGTTGTGCTTGGGTGGTACTCACAAGACAGAGGAAGTCAATGCCTACAAGACACATATTCTTCTAAATGGACGCTCCTCTTTCCTTAAGCCATGCACCAACAATATCCACATAAAGGAGAAACTAAAAAGTCCGACCCAACATCTTCCAACATTGTCTCAAGGCAAGGAGAACTTTCACGAGACATGTTTAGATGGTCTGGGAGAAAGTGTGTTTCAGAGAACACCTGACGATGACAAACCAGCCATGTCAGTGGATGACAACACGTTTCTCAGAATAATGGAAAATGAAATGTACATAGATGATCAAAACCACTGGGTAGCACCTCTACCTTTTCGCTCACCTCGCAAGCCCCTTCCTAATAACAAAGAGCAGGCTGCACAGAGACTCTCTTCTCTCCAGCGCTCATTTAGAAGAAGACCTGACATGAAAAAGCACTTCTTTGACTTTATGCAGAAAGTTATTGATAACCACCAGGCAGAGCCAGCTCCTCAACCACAGCCAGGGCAAGAATGTTGGTATTTACCTATCTTCGGTGTATACCATCCCCAGAAACCTGGAAAGATTAGGGTAGTTTTTGATTCCAGCGCAGTGTACAGAGGAACATCACTGAACGACATGCTTCTTAGTGGACCTAACCTCAACAACGTACTAGTGGGTGTGCTACTAAGATTCAGGAGGGAGAAAATAGCCATCACAGCTGACGTGGAACAAATGTTCTATGGATTCAAGGTCAGAGAGGACCACTGCACTTTCCTTCGGTTTCTGTGGCATAAAGATAATGATCCGGATAAGGAGATCATCGACTACTGGATGACCGTGCATGTGTTTGGAAATAGTCCATCTCCTGCTGTTGCTACATATGGGCTGAGGAAAGCGGCAGAACATGGAGAAACGGAACATGGTACAGATACAAAGCACTTCGTCTTCAGGAATTTTTATGTCGACGATGGACTCGCCTCGGTGGCAAAGGAGGATGATGCGATTGACCTCTTATGGAGAACTAAGGCGCTACTGGCTGAGTCTAACTTAAGGCTACACAAGATAGCCTCAAATAGTGCAAGGGTCATGGAGGCCTTTCCTATTGAAGAATGAGCAAGTGACTTTAAGGATCTAGATTTAAGAGCAGACCCCTTGCCCCTCCAGCGAAGTTTGGGTTTAAGCTGGGAACTCCAGACAGACAGTTTCACTTTCAGAGTTCCTAGAGATATTAAACCATTCACGCGGAGAGGTATACTGTCCACTGTAAACAGCCTTTATGATCCCCTTGGCTTTGCTTCCCCCATTACAGTGCAAGGCAAGGCATTAGTAAGAAACCTCTCCTCAGAGCAGTATGAATGGGACACACCTCTCCCACCAGACAAAGAGACACAGTGGACAGAATGGACTAATTCCTTATCTGAACTGGAACTGGTTAGCATTCAGAGAGCATACATTCCAGTCTCCATGTCATGTCACAAGTGGACAGAACTGTGTGTTTTTGCAGATGCTTCCAATATGGCTATAGCCGCTGTGGCCTACCTGCATGTCTTGGACTCGGATGAAACTTGGCACGTAGGGTTTATAATGGGAAAATCAAAGCTGGCTCCTTACCCCATGCAGACCATGCCACGCTTGGAGTTGTGCGCAGCAGTATTGGCAGTTGAACTGGCAGAACTGATCCAGTCTGAGATGGATATAGAGTTGCAAGCAGTAAGGTTCTACACAGACAGTCGCATTGTGCTAGGATACATCCACAACAGTTCACAAAGGTTTTATACCTATGTAGCTAACCGCATAGCTCGCATCCGGTGCTCCACTGAACCAAAGCAGTGGCAACACGTGTCAACTGACAAGAACCCCGCAGATCATGGGACCAGGCCAGTTCCAACATCTTCTCTGGCCTCATCCAGTTGGTTGCTTGGCCCTACCTTTCTCAGAGAGCCAAACACAGATCAGGATAATGAAACAGAATCATTGGAGCTTGTGCAACCAGACACAGATAAGGATGTTCGGCCCCAAGTCACCTGTCTTGCAACAAAGGTCACAGTGCAGTCTCTTGGATCAGCAAGATTCCATCGCTTCTCTACTTGGAAGAGCCTTGTTAGAGGAATGGCATGTCTCATTCATGTGTCCAAGTCATTCTCCAGTGAGCAAGGGACTGGTAGTTGTGAAGGATGGCATCGATGCAGTCAGCAACTCACCACAGAGCGCACTCAAGCGAAGCTAGATATCATAAAGGCAGTCCAGGTGGATGTGTACAGGGAGGAACTAAAATGCCTAACTCAGGGCATCAAAGTTCATCGCCAGAGCACCCTTGTTAAGCTGGATCCCTTTGTTGACAAGAGTGGATTAATTAGAGTGGGGGGTAGGATACACAAAGCAGAGGTGGAAGACCAAGAGAAACACCCACTAATCCTACCAGCTGGTCATCATGTAGCCACCCTCCTAGTTCGTCACTATCATGATAAAGTAGCTCACCAAGGTCGCCACTTTACTGAGGGCGCACTGCGCACTGCTGGTGTCTGGATTGTAGGAGGGAAGAGACTTATCTCCAGCATCATATTCAAATGTGTCATTTGTAAAAGGTTGAGGGGAAAGTTTGAGGTTCAAAAGATGTCTGATCTTCCCAAAGACAGACTAAGTACGGACCCCCCTTTTACTCATGTAGGACTTGATGTTTTCGGTCCATGGAGTGTTGTAATTCGACGCATGCGAGGTGGTGTTGCTGACAGTAAAAGGTGGGCTGTCATTTTCACTTGCCTTAGTACAAGAGCCATTCACCTTGAGGTTATTGAATCAATGTCAACCTCGAGCTTCATAAATGCGTTGAGGCGCTTCCTATCACTACGTGGACCTGTCAAGCACTTAAGGTCAGATAGAGGCACTAATTTTATTGGTGCATGTAGAGAGCTTCAGATCAACACCAATGACCCTGAAGTAAAAAATTACCTGCAAGAGCAGGGCTGTACATGGACCTTCTCTGCACCTCATTCCTCGCATATGGGAGGGGCCTGGGAGAGATTGATAGGAGTGGTTAGGCGTATCCTGGATTCACTGCTGGTGAAGGATGGAGCTACCAGACTGACATGAAGTCCTAACAACCTTGCTTGCTGAGGTTATGGCCATCATGAATGCCAGACCACTAGTCCCAATCTCATATGATGCCGAGATTCCTGAAATGCTTTCACCTGCCACTCTTCTAACCCAAAAGGCAAGTGTTATTCCTACCCCTCCAGGTGACTTCAAACTGGACCATCGATGTAGAGTGCAGTGGCGCCAGGTTCAGAGCTTGGCAGACTCCTTCTGGAAAAGGTGGAGACAGGAGTATGTGGCAACTCTTCAGCCCCGGAGGAAGTGGACGAAAAACATGCCCGACCTTCAGGAGGGTGACGTTGTTGTGATAAAGGACATTCAAGTCAAACGTAATGAGTGGCCTCTTGGTCTGATAGTTAAGACCATCCCCAGCTCAGACACCAAAATCCGTAAGGTTATGGTGAAGACTCTTAGCCATGGGGTAATTAAGGAATTTCTTAGGCCCATCAGTGATATTGTTTTACTTGTACCCAAAGTAATAGAGTAAAGTGATATAACACGATTATATCAAGCGGGGAGTGTTCTGACTCCTGTCGGTAGTCAGCAAATGTAAGAGACCTCTGGTGGTGACTTGTGTCATTACGCCATGCAGAACAGTATTGAACCACAGCACATGCAGGCTGAGTGCTCCACCACAGTCATTTGTCTGATCCTTGGAGTAGATCTGTCAGTGAGTATGACTGCTCCGTGTTTATTTAAGTTAGTTCCAACTTGTGAGCATCATAATAGTCTCTGAAGCTTTGTATTTTCAGTTGTAAAACTGAGCTAATTATGCTAATGCTAATCGGGAGCTGAATGTTAGCATAGGTAGCTGCAGGCTGTGTTGCCTAATGTTGGGCCTCATTTCTGTTATGTGTCCTTGCACATTTGCTTTACTGTGTCTTATGCCTTATTTCTTACCTGTGGGTGGATTCTATTGTTACAATGTTTGTGTTCATCTTATCAAATATTGTTGCCTAAAGATTGGTTACTTTGAATTGTCATTAATCTATAAGGAGTAAGAGAAAGGTTGAGCTGGAACTTTGCATATATTTTAGTTGATGTTAATATACTGTATATTTTGATTTTGTGTTGCAGTTTTACAAACTTGGAAGAACTCAGTAAAATCAGCTCAATCTGGAGTCAAGCCTACTGAGTCTTTTGTGTTAGCTATCTGTCTAGCAATACTGATGACGTATCTGCTAGGACAGAATACACTTTCTGCTGCTGTTTTCATGGTTTTCAGTGTGTCTTTCTGCAGGTGCTCCTGATGATTGTCTGCTGTGTTTTCATATAGAGGCCGTAGGATGTTTTCTGTTTCTCTACCGGTGTTGCAGCTGGTTGTTCTATTGTTTCTGTTGTTTCTATCTTTGTCCTCTCTCCACTTTTTACTCTCCTTTTCTCTTCTGTTTAATTCAATCCAGCTTTATTTGTACAGCAGCTCTTTACAACAAAGTCCTCTCAGGGCTCCTTTCTTTCATATCCTGTGTCAGGTCCAGCTTTTAAATCTTTATTCAGCAAAAAACTAATAAAAGAAATGAATAATACTGAAGTATCAGAGGAGCCTTATATGTCGTGGTCATAGGTGATGTTCTTGGTTTTGTCGTGTTTACTTTAGTTTCCAGTTTTGTTCGTTCCCGTGTGTGTTGTGTGTTTTGTTTGCGGCTCGTTAGTTCACCTGGTCTGATTGCTCCCTCACTTCACCTGTTCCCTGTTAGTCGTCCTCTGTTTATTTACGCCTTGGTTTCTCTGACTCGGTGCCAGATCATTGTTGTTGTTTCGTGTTCAGTCTGTATCGGTTTCCTTGTTCCTTGATATTAAATCCTGGATAATGGCGTTGGTTTGTCTCTTGCCTCATCAGTCTGCGTTTGGGTCCTCACCTCTGCTGTCCTGTCACATTATATCCATAAAGCTCCTCAAGGGGAGTTAAAACATTTCCAAGGCAGGAGAGAACTAGTTTTATCTTTTATATATTTCTTACTTAATAAATCTGACTTCTGTACGTATTATAAGGTGAGTCAGTTCAGGCGGTTAGGATTACTACAACCGTGTAAATGTACATGTATGTTAATGTAAAGAAAACTCTTAGCTCTTGACAATTTAATCATCATGTGAAATACTGGATTGTTCAGTTCCAGATAGCAGTGAATAAAGGTTTTGTGGTTTTGTAGCTCCATTGTGAAGCTGTAATGTATGGAGAGCTGTTTCATTTATAATTAAATATATAAATACAGAAAATTAGTATTTAATTCAATAAACAAACGTGCCAATTAAATGCGTTCAGAATAAATTAATAAAATAAAAATGTAGTTGTTAATCGTGAAAATGTTTATTGGATAGTAAAAAATGAGAAAAAAGGGTTTTAAAGAATCTGGAAATTTTAAAGTATTGATATTATACATAGCGAAGTAAAAAAGTACATTTTTCAGTGGTATTTTTATTTATTGATACTTCTATAGATGTTTTTATGTATTTACATGTTTAATTATCCATGAAAAGACGGATGAATGTGAAGTCGGAGCAGCTCAGCTGGTAAGAGGACAGATTCTCGTTGCTGAAGATGTTATCAAAGCTCTGAATTCAGCTCCTGAGTTAAAGAGTCGAACCTGCTCAGAAACCCTGAGGAAGCTGTGACTGGGCAGCTCAGGATGATGTTCAGCTGCAGCTGGAAGCAGAAGCTTCCAGTTCAGATCCTCTAAATGTTGTAGAAACACTGATGTTGGTTTTTAAGACCAACAGCCAAAAATAAAGAGTGAAGAACTTCAAGTTTATCAGAGTGTCTGGGAGAACGGCTCACCCTGATGGGGAAGCCTGGATTATCAGTAGAACTGTGATCAAACCTTCTAATGGAAAGACTTTTTAACCCTTTGGATGCCAAATGAAGGAGTTAGAAAAGCTGCAGAGGCTGCAGCTGTATGAGAGGAAAGCTCAGGGGCATGGAGACCTGGCTGAAGTTCAACAAGCTGCAGGTTCAAATCTTACAGCTTGCAGGTGATGAATTACAGTTTAAACTCCATGAATTTAAAGCTTCTTAACTCCTCTAAGAGTTCAGTCTAAAGTAAAGAGTGAAGCTTCACATATCTGGAAGAACAGCTCAGGCTGGTAGGAGAAGACTCTGGAGGCAGGAGGACCTGGGATCCAAGCTCTTCATTCACCACATCAGTTTTCACGTCCAACGGCCAAAACGAAAAGATAAAAGCACCACGAGAACAAGTGTGAGTGTGAAGGTCCTCGGTGGCGTGGTGGGGTTGGTGGAGAACCGTAAGTCGCCAGTGGTGCAGCGTCTAGTTCAAATCCTGCCCGTTTCTGGTACCTGGATCATAAAACCATCCTCCTCCGGTGGGTTGGGGAGGGGGCCGTGTTCCCTCCTTGTGTTCTGGGAGGGTACAAGTAGGGGTTATACATCCGGAAACTACACCTGGCTGGAATTTTACTGGCACCATCAAAGTGTGGCAAACTTTCCAAACATCATCTAGAAGTAGCATAACATGCTAGCTTAGACACGACAACAAGCTACTCCAGACAGTTACTAGTTACTGAAAGGAAGAAGCAGCTTGATGACGACACACTGCTACATGACTGGCTTCTAGAAGAAACCAACATAACACAACAAAAGTCTCTATTAAATAAACACCATGTACAGAGAAGCAGCCAGACTGGAACAGGTGTTGTCGGCTACTAGAACTAAAGGAAAATAGAAGCTGAAGATGGTCGACTGAAGTCTGCAGGAGAAGAGAGAGAGGGAATGAACGGGATGATGTGTTGGCTTTGGGAGCGATCCTTCCCGTCATCCCCACTGGACCGGTATGTGCAGTAGAACATACTTACTACATACATGCTGGAATATACAGATGCAACATGTTACAGACGTGTGTAGCAGCAACTATTAGTCCAGGTAGTGAAGTATATGAGGTACATGAGTTACATCATCATCACCTCATTGTGTCACAGGTGTATCTGTGTTGACACATCCCTCCTTTAAACAGTCCTGAAATATTACAACTTTATTTATAAAACACTGAATGTTCGTCTCCACGGAAACACAATCTTTCATTTCATTCACCCTTTTGTGTTTTTAACTAATTTACTTTAATGAATTTCTAGTAAATTTGAATAATTCTTGAAGCATTATTTGAGAAATTGAACTTGTATTATTTAAAGACGTCAGCTTCATTTTTCTTCTCATGTTAAAGATCTGCCTTGTAGCTTCATGTCTTAAAATACTGGATTTAACTGGTGAGGAGAAAATATCAAACAGGATTCCAGTCCAGATCTGGATCAACGGAACGCTTTCAGTCTCTTTTTTTTTGGAAACCAGAACTGGAGGCGGTGGGCGGGGCTTCTGTAAGAGTCCGCTGTGATTGGAGGATGGGGCTGTGGGTCACGGCTGGTCTTTGTAGTACCGAGGTTGGAGAAGGACGTTTCCCTGCGGAGCTGCATCACCTCCCAGAACATCCGCTCCGCTGCAAACACACAGTGAAGAGCATCTTCTGATCAATGTGATGGATAACTGATCCTGTTATCTGCAGCTCGCTCATCAATAGTTCCTACAGTCGGATTATTGGACGGAGCCAAACAGAGTTTACCGAACTGAAGACCTTCCAGCTGGACAGTAAAGCTTCTAGTGGAAAAAACTCACTGGAATACAACCCCAGTCCCAGAAAGGTTGGGATTTTTATCCCGTCAAGCTCAGCGTTTATTCAGAAACTATCTGGTAAATCCACAATGAGTGATCCATGATAGCGTGTTTACTGATCACATTTCCATAAAAAGAGACGACTATCACTACTGTTTCACTAAGACGCGTCTAAACGAGGTCTTCTCAGCATTGATGGAGCTTCACAGATGTGGAAGCTGCTCACGCCATCGACACTAATGCAGCCATCCCATCAGAGATGCAGCTGTTCACCTGTCCACTGATAACAAGCTGGATGCTCCCTCTCCTCTTTAGTCTGCAGGACACGGCAGATTACACCTGATATCCATTTCTAAATGACCAAAGATCTCACACAGACGTCCTGAGCCTACAGACCAGACGAGAAGATACGATTGGTTTAAAGTCAGTCTCCATCTGAAGGTTTATTTTCTCATCATGATGCCTTTTATTCCCATTTCTGGTTCCTTTTCTATTATTTCAGCTCATATAAAAATAGTTAATAAAGAAATGATGACAGGTTTTTCTACTGGTTCGGGTAGAAGGCCTGTGTGTGAGTGTGTGTGTGTGTCTTACCGTCCTGCTGGTTGACCAGCTCTTGATGGAAGCAGCGAATGTAGGTGAAGAAATGACACACAGCTGTGATGTAAATAAAAACAGATAAATATTCATTTTACAGTGAAAGTTGTGTTTGTGAAACATTTTTCCAGGATTCAGTTTCTGACTGATGTTACAAACACTCACAAGTTTGGGCTAAAAAAAGATGGAGAGGTTTAGTCAAACAGGTTCTTCCATGAACTCAAAAGATGTCACGATTACTTCATTTCACTATTAATCACATAACTAAACATAATAATAGTAAAGATCCCCCAAGTTGTGTTTGTGGTTTTACACATTTATGGTGTTAGGAAATGAAGACAGAATAACAGGGATTATTTGTCTGATAATAATCATACCTAACAAACCACAAGTATAAGTACATACAGACTGGTTCGGTTAAACTCATGAACCCTGCAGACCCCCACTGGCAGCGTAGAGCTGCTCTACAAATCATGACTCATCAAAAAAAGAAATTCCTTCTCATTTGTTGCAGAAGAAAACAGTTTTTTCTAATCATTAAACCAACATGAGCTACATTTGTACTTGGAAGTCACGTGTTCAGTTTCAAGGAGGAAAATGCTCAAACCTTCCTAAAAGTTGGATTTCCACCTCTGGAAGTAAGAGGAATCTCATCAGCCTCAGTCTAAATAAAGCTGGAAATAAACTGGATCCATTCAGTTCAGTTCAGTTTAGCTTTATTTGTACTTTGTCATGAATTGACACTGGCAAGGCAACAAATAATAAAATAATTGTCCAGCTGAGGAAACCAACAGATTCCATGAAATGTTCTCTTGGATTTAATCCTCCATCCTGAGCCTGCAGTGGAGAGGAAAACCTCCATGTGTGTCCCTCACTCTTGCTGAAGGTGAGACAGGGTAGACGTCCTCACGGTAAACTCTCTCCAGGAAGCAGCAGGTCCGGTCCAGCGTCGCCTCCTCCTTCCATACTGACAGGAGCCATCCCCTCATCACTACTGGCTCCTGGCTCTGCTTCTGACACTAAATCACATTTTAAAAATGTTCATATTTCTCACCACAAATCTCCCTTTTTACAAAACCTGATCCATTTAGGTCAGATTAATTCATGTAGAGCTGAATCATCGAGCGCTCAGGACACTTTTCATATAGATCAGGTCTTCACCAAACTCTTCATTCTATTCATTCTTATAATATTTACTTAATGAGTAATCCTACCTGCCCACTCTGGACTTGTGGGCTCATGGCTGCTGCTTGGTGCTGGATCTTGTTTCTGACTCTGAGGGGCTACAAGACAAAGTTTCCAGTTATGTTGTGTTGCATCATACTTGTATTAAAATCTGATCTACCACATGATCCATCCTCCTTCTTGTGCTGGAATCTAAACAGGTAATGTTGAAATGAGTTTCCTCCATTATAATGAGTCTATTTCGACTCATCGGTGTGGGTTCCTTACATGTAACTTACATGTTAACTCTGCTCCTCTTTAAGAAAAACTGAAAACCTTTTTTTCAGATCAGCCTTTGACACATGATGGTGTCACTTGAGAAACTTGTAATATTTATCATTTATAAGTGTTTTATATTTTTATTCTTGTTTTTATCGCTGTCCAGCACTCTGATCAACTAGAGTTGTATAAATAAAACTGATAAAGAAATAAGACTGATTGAAATACTTGCCATTAAACATGGAGAGCTTCATAAACCATATAAAACTTAGAACCAGCACCTGTCCTCCCCATTAGCCCCCCGGACCTGGAAGACAAGTGTTGCTTGTAGGAAGATGAAGACAGTTTTCCATCTTCATTACTTCATCATCGTTCACCTTCATGTTATTTCAGAAACATCCGTCTTTTCTGTTTCATGTCTTCTTAAAAATCTCCTTCCATCTCACAAGCAGCCAGCAAGGCCTCCACCTCCACTATGTTTACATCTACTTTACTTAGAGCTTCCAGAACACGTCCATTTATCTGTGGATCAGTAGAAATAAATTCATCTTTAGCTCATTTTTCAGCTAGAAAAAGCTGAATATTTTACACTAGTTCACACATGACAGTAAACTAAATATCTGAAGCATTTCCAGCTAAATAAGGTGGAAAACATCACCTTCATCTCTAGAAATGATCCACACATTGTAGAAAACAGTAAAATGTCTGAAAGATGATCAATATTCTGGTGAATAATGAACCAGTTTGGATGTAGTTTTAATCTAAATTCATGTGTAATCAGCTGAAGTGGCTGCAACCAGTCCCAGCACCAGGAGAAGCTAACAGGCCCAGCAGCTGGTGGTTGCCATGGATACATGGTTCTTTAAGAACAATAAAAAATACGTGAGCTTCTTTAAAAAATTCTGATTGAAAATTTTCTGTTTTATCTTGGAAATATTTTTTTCTTCTAACAAACGTTGGACTTTATTCCATCATTAATGTAGAAGTAAACATGCTTGATGATGAACATGTTTCATCCACATGGAAGGGAAGGACATTTACCAGGAGGAACTGGAACATCTGGTTTCTTGGGGAACGTGGAAGGGAACCAAGCGGCGCGTTCACACCAGCCCTTTTTGATCAGAATCCTGCTCAGTTTGGTGGGAAAGTCCTCTTCGTTTGGGGAATTGTGAACAAATCAGTTCTGATCTGGATCAAAGAAGGTGGACTCAGTCTGCGTACTGATGAGAATCTCGATCTGCTTCAAGTGGACCAAATCCAAGAAGTGGACTACAAAGCAAAGTGCGTTGTGGGTAAATGCAACCAGAACATACGGGCATGTGAGACGATATGCGGCTCTGGCCGGGAGAAATGACTCGCCCTGACCCCCTAACTGAACAGTTCTCCAGTCGTACTGAGTCTAGCGGACGTCCTGGTTTGATGCAGTAAGACTTTACTTTGGTGTCTTCAAGAGGATTGAGGGCCTTAGAAGAAAAATCCCAGTAGAGAAGAAGCTCTGCAGAAGCTCATCAAGCCAGGAGTGTAACACTAGAATAAAGCATCTCAACAAGGTCTTGGTGATACTGGCAACATGCAGAAAGTGAAGCGGTGCATGTGTCGTCATGGCGATTAAAGCTCAGAAGACACACGCTTTGCCTGAAGATGAAAGGGCTGCAGATCTTTGAAACGTGGATCGGACCAGAGATAAGAGGAAAGCAGAAGGAGGAAATGGAGCTGCTAACAAAGTTGAAATGGTTTAAGAAAAGTAGCTGTTAATGTTAAAATCCACAACGAGGCTTAATTATTGGAGCTTCATCAAGCTGGCACTGCTCACACATGGAGAGAGAAGAACAGGAAGATAAATATACTCACTGAAACCAGGATCTGACGTCTGCAGTTTACACAAGCAAAGATGTTCATGACTCTTAGGATGTGATGAAACTAATGAACTGTGATCAGAAGAAATGGATCCAGCTGCCAGTTCAAACATCTTGTAGCTTCACTGGTGATGTTTTCACATTGTGATCCTTCCAGAAAGCTGCTGCTCTACTCAGTGTGGAGAAGATGACCTGGACAAGTTTTCCTGCAGCTGCAGATTCCTTCTATGGAACGGGGGGATGTGAGAATGAAAGGAAAGCAACAAGCTGGACACACATCAAGCTGTTAAACTGACAGCTTTTCAGCATCTGTGAACGGCTGTATGAGACACTAGAAGTGGATTTTCTGAACCAGAACCTACACAAACACGGCCAGTGGCCCTGCTCAGCTAATGGGAATAATGGTAGAATGCAGCACTTCATATCTGAGGGCTCAAGACGTTTGACCATTTTCTATCCTTTTCTACCTGAAGATGCAGCAACAACTCCTGATTCAAAGATGTTCAGCTGTGCAGCTGCAGAGATGAGGGAACGTGTCAAAGTTTCACGCTGCTAGTTGTGTGTTGAGAAGACGAGATCCAGCTGCTTTCAAGCCTTGTAGAAAGTAAAGTGCTGGTGGAAAAGGAGTGTACTGAGTTCCTGTGGATGAACGGGATGTTTGGGATGTGGAAGTGTCCCACAGAAGGAGAGTGGTGGGATCATCATGTTCTGAGACTCGCAGATGTTCAAGTCCAGGAACAAAAGCTCAGTTCAAGCTTGGAAACTGTGGATCTGTGAGATCGGAGTAAAAGCATTTAAGACCAGGACCTGAGAGGCCCACCAGACTTCTGAGTCTGTCTAATAAAACCTGCTGATCTACTGGATCAAAGGCGGCACTAAGATCCAGTAGAACCAGGACTGGAAGTTTCTGTGTGTCCAAGTTCCACCTGAGGTGGTTAACAATGTTTAAAAGGGCGTCTCGGTTCTGTGGTTGGTCCTAAAACCAGATTCAGATCCTTCTAAAATATTCTGTTTATTCTGAAACTTGTGTAAGTGAATAAAAAGAACTTTTTCTATCATGTGAGTTAAAAGCGGTGAGTTGGATGCAGGTCGGTAGTTCTCCAGAAGGTTTGGGTGTAAATTCCTCTTCTTCAGAAGGGGCCTCACCACTGCTGTTTTACAGGCAGATGGGAAGACGCCCGTCTGAAGGAGGACCTCACCACGTCTACAAGCTCACGCTCAAAGAAAGCATCACATGTTTAAAGTGATGTGGGAATGGATCTAAAAGGCAGCTTGTTGGTTGAGTTGGGAGGAAACTGGAGCAGCATCTCTGCATCAACCAGGACAAACTCTCCAGTGTTTCCTCGGGTAAAAACAAAGCTTCAGGTCTGTTAAGATCAACATGTCGCTGAGATAAAAACTGGATCTAATAGCATTGATTTTACTTCTGAAGTGGTCTGCAAAGTCCTCACATGCAGCATGTGATGCTGTCATGGAGGACTTGTTCAAATCTGGGTTTATTAAAAGACGTGTTGTTTTAAAAAGGAATCTGGGATTATTTTTATTGTGTGGAATCAGATGAAAAGTGGAGCGTTCTGGCCTGTTTCACTGCTTTATTGTAAACTCTGACTTGTTCCTTCAAACTTTCTAAATGAAAAGTTCATCTTGATTTCCTCCGTTTCCTCTCTGCTCTCCTGCAGCTTCTTTCCAGGTTTCTGGTTTCTTCGTTTCTCCGCGATGGTGTGAGTTTGGATCTTCTAGTTCTGGTTTTAAGTGGAGCTGCAGCATCAACGACTGACTTCAGTTTCCTGTTAAAATCATCTCCAATAAAATCACACTTTTATTCTAGTGTAGCTTTAAAAATGTGTGTATAAAGAATAAAACGTGTTGCTGACTAAATATGAGTTCAGCTTTTCTTCATCTCCTCACAAATGGTCTTGGTGATGTGCATGTATCTGTCCAGCTGGGAAGCCAACACCTCCACATTGGGAAGTTTGGGAAGGAAGGAAACTTGTGCATCTCTTTGAACCTCCAGGAGGAGAGGACAGATTAGTGGTGCAGCCTGAACATGACTGAGTGGGATCTTTTCAGGCAGGTGTAACACCTGCTTCTCAGCGAACACATGCAGTGAGGTGGCGGCCAGCTTCTCCACGGCATCCAGGAAGACGTGGAGCTTCTCCAGACCTTCCAGAGTGTCCTTCAACACTTCAGCAGCTCCTTCTCCAGCTCTGCACGCTTGCTGTCTGCAGACATCTGAGTGAATCTGCTCTTCATAAACTCCAGGAAGGCCTTACCTTTATTCTCTGCCTGCTTAATATGGCTGAACTCTGCTCCATTTAGTCAGCTCTGTCTTTAACTCTGTTCCCTCCCTTCCTTCCACTTAGGATCCTTTTCACACAATTCTCTTCTTCTGCTTATGTCACTGAAGGAATCTGAGGCCAAGCTGCACAAGGTTTTCTTTACTTTCTGTCTGGAGGACAAAAATAAATCCTGTCAGTCTTTTTTTCTGCTGTAAAAATCTTTGTGTGAAGAAAAGGAAAAGAAATGAACACTGGGAGAATTGCTCCCAGCAGATTTCACCAGTAAAGATGTGGAACATGCAAACATGGGAAAGACAAATTCTCCCCTTTCTGCTCATATCAGACGTCTGCTTATCATATGATTTCAGTTTGAAGTTTGTTTCCATTTAAAATGAGTTTCCAGCAACAAGCTGCTGTTTCAGGGGTGAACTAGAAGTGTTTTCATTTGTTCTCTGAAGGTCTTTGTCTTCAGAATAACGAAGCCTAGACTGGCCCAACCTGCAGCAGCTACATCTCCACATCTGGAGGAAAAGATTGACTTTTCTTCTCATTCTGGCTTTTATCTCAATAGATGAAAGTCAGGAAGCAGATAACAGGATAAACGAGCTTATCTAGTAAAAAGCAGCTTAATGTGGAGAAACCAGCATCAGAAGGAATATTTGGAATCAAGCCGCTCTCGTACAACTAAACAGCATAAAAATCTCTGTGGAAAAAGTCTTTGTTCCAATGAAATTCTTGCTGCAGAGAACAGTTTCTTTCTGTGTTGCACTAATGTGAAGGTTCCCAGTTTCCACTGCAGCCAGTAGATGCTAAATAAAGCCTAGAAGCTAATAATGGATGAAGTGGTAAAAACACAGGAGCGTTCCTGTTTCCATCTGATGTTTTCATCTTAAATCAGCTGCTGCAGCTGTAAAATGTCTACAAATATACATCTGCTATATCAGCTCTGATGTCTGATGATGCTGCAAACACTTCACTTCTCTGCTCATCACTAAATAGATAATAGATAAAAATAGAGACTCAATATCCAGCACAGAAGAAGTAAAGCTTCTTCTTTACAACAACACTGTTAAAGTTTAGATTCTTTTAAAAATGATCCTCACTGCTCATTTAATACATGGCAGCATTCATTTAATGTTTCTATTAATTATTAATCACCTTTAAGAATTTGGTGAAGTTGTTTCTAGAAAGAAAGGTCATGTGATTAGTTAGAAAAACAAGTTCAGATATAAAACTTGTTTAAATCAGGGATTTGTTCTTGATATTTTTCCTTTTTTTCTATTTTTCCCTCTTTAATGAACCATAGAACTATTGTATGTAAATGTTTGTATATTCTGTAAAACATCCTGTAATACATGGAAACGCTCACTATTCCATTTTTACACACATGGAAACATGACTCAGCAATATTTTTACCAGGTAAATAAGACATTTAGAAAGACGTTTCCACTGCTAGGTCTGCCAGAAATCTGCTTTTTATTCCTGCACATGGATTCTATTGTTGGTATCAGGACGTCTTTACTAAATGAAAAGTCCAGGAAGCCGTTCTTTCCCAGTATCACTGATATTTCCATGTTAGCTTTGTGTGGATAAACCCTGATGTGCTCGGCTGAATTGAGCTTTTCCATCATCTTGTTCCCACCGTCTGTTCCTGGAACTCAGAGCTCTCAGGATGTGGTCGTCACATCTTAGCAGCGAGTTTCTTCCTTTGAATGTATGAAGACTGAAGAGACTCATGAAGGTTTGAGACCTTCCACTGTGAAGATTATAGCTGCAACATGCTGAATGACAGCAGGTGGAGGGACTTTTATTTGGAGCTAGAAACAATACTTTTGTTGCCCATAGAAGAAAAACACCAACACACAGTCCTGTTAGCTCAGATGTGTGAATGGAGGAAGTGGAGTCTTCATTGATGGTGATTTGTCTCCCTCTGCTGGTGGAAATGTGAACAGCAGGATGTCAGTTTAATGAACTGATGAAGTAAAGAATTATTAAAATAGAAATAATGGAGCTCTTCTTTCAGATTTTTACTGTTAGTGTTTTTCTTTCCAGTGAAAACCTTTGCTGGTGTCTTCTTATTGAAAGCAGCTGCTACATAAACTTTATGTTCTGATCGTACGTTGAAATATTTCATCCTTGTTGTGACTGAATCAGCTCATCTTTCATTTTATAAAAGTAAACCTCCAGGTGTTTGAGTCCAGCAGTTTGGCTGCAGGACTCATTTCCAGTTTTATTGTGTCCTGCAGCAGCAGATGGACTTCCACCCATACTGGTCATTTCCCAGTACAGCGCTGGACTTCCTGTCCACATTTTATTGTTTCAACATTTATGGACATTTTATAGAAAAACTTTATTACAAACCAGCTGAACAACAAGCCCAGTTTAGCTCAGCTTTGTGTGAGAAAAGGAAAACCTGGATTTTCTTTTTTCTATGAAAAGGTTCCAATAAACAGGTTTACTGATGTTGTTGAGTAAAGAAGAGACATCTGAACATGTTTATTTTACATTTCCTTCATAACACACACACCTCTAGAAGTACAGCAGCCAGACTTTAATAGAAAACACACACACACATGTGTACTTATTAATAATAAAGTTAATGTTTCTACTAATAAATGTATGAGTGTAAAAAGATGGCGCGGCCGTGGTCAGACGTCTTCCTGTGCTCCGTGTTTTTACTTTATCTTTACTTTCGCTGCTCTGAAGACACATCGCTGCTCGGTCTCGTCTCCAACAACGATGAGACCACCAACATGAAGGAGGTGGAGACCCTGGGGTGGAGGACTCCTCGTTCTCCTCCATCTGGGTGGAACTAGAACTAAAGACTTTCAGAGCTTCAGATTCCGGTCCAGGATCAGGTTTCAGTCTCGCTGGAAACCTCCAGCTGTTCTGAGCGACTGTGGTGTCGGATTTCTAACTGGGTCAGTAAACGCCTCTCTGGGTTTATTTTTCTCTTTCTCGGGTCGTTGTGGCGCAGCTGAGATTCTCCGTGAAATCCTCCATCTAAAGGTAAAAAAGCCGTTTTCATTTGGTTTAATTTATCAGACTGAGGGTCCTGAACAATCCAGAACCAGGACGGAGGAGAAGTGGTCCAACAGAACCAGAGAGGAGGACATGAGGGGACAAAGACCAGAACTATCTGTTGCTGTGAACGAGGTCTGTTATGGTGGAGTTGTTTGTCAAATGTCGAGTCAATATGTGTCTTATTAATCTTTAAAACCCAAATTGGCTTCATATCTCAGGGCAGTGTTGCCAACTTGGCGACTTTCTCGCTAAATTTGGCGACTTTTTTTTTGTCAAAAGCGACTAGCGACAAATCTAGCGACTTTTACTGTAGTTTTTGGAGACTTTCTGGTGTTTTGGAGACTCTTTGAAAGCCCATATTTTTCTGCAGTTACTGTCGTGAACGAGCAGCGTGTGCTGCAGGAGCCCCTCCCCGTCCCAAAGCACTGACACAGCAGCTCGGGTAGCGGCTGCAGTCAGAGCAGCAGAGAGGAGACCCACACCGCTCCGCTTACACACTGAAAATGAATTGTGATGCGCAAAGGCGCCGCTGATCCCGCCCTGGCTTACAGAGCGGGATGTAAATGTAAATGTTTTTTTCGCTGTCATACTAAAAAAAAAATTGCAGTGAATAAGTCCAGTGAACACTGTTACATGGCTGAAGTTTTATACTCCATGTACAGTGATCCTCAAAACATCTTGTATCTGACTTTTTTGAAGTCAGTGCTTGGTGAGGTACAGTTGGCCATCAAGGCTTTTGAGGGTGAGCAGGTAGATCCTCCTAAACTTCTTGACAGCTTGGTTAGCCTGATAAAGTCTGGGAGTAGCAAGGTGCTGAATCCAATGGCAAATATTGATGTGCTCAAAGAGCCAATTGATGGATACATCAGTTGTAGGCTTCTAAGTGCAACATAAGGTTAGAAACTAAACTAAAAGTAAGAAAACTAAAGAAAAAAAAAAAAAAAACTAACTCCGCCAAACTGTCTCTTTTGTGTTACTTTGCCGGTCCCAAGCCCGGATAAAGGTGGAAGCATAGACATAGAGCAGTTCCACGCAACTTAACAGTCCTTGGGTTAAATTTGATATTCTAACAATTAACAATAAAGGACAATGATTTATGTAATGTGGATCTCGACAAAGGTTATCAAAGCTTATTTTTTAAAGTGATGTCCAATTTCAATGACAAAAATCCAAAAACAAAAAACAAACCAAGAATCAACAGAAAAAATTATTTGTAGCTCTAAACATATTTAGGGTGTTTTTGACTCTCCTTTTGTCTCTCCATGATGTTATTTCTTTCTCCTACAATGGCCATTACATTACATGCAAATGGCGATTTATGCAAATTAGGCGATGACGTCATTTAGCGACTTCTAGCGACTTTCAGGACAGCCAATAGCTACTTTCCTTACTGAGGAGTTGGCAACAGTGTCTCAGGGTGCCTGGTAATGACGTCACACATTCCGAGGGTTTCGGAATCTTTGTCAGTCACGTGACCTAACCAGCGGACACGCACTGTTTTGGGTGTATCCGTTATAAACACCAGAGACAAGGAGCAGTAGTTTAGTTAGTAGTAGGTATTAAAACGTTTATTCAGTCACCAGTCTGGAGGAAGAATAAGAAGGATGATTAAACGCTGTCAGTTTGATGGTGATCAGATAAACTGGAGTAACTACAAGGATTTATGGCGTCATGTCGTGATATTGAAGTTGGCCATCTGCCTTGGCCATGCCCTTTAACCTCGTTAAAATTCAAAGTAAAGGGCAAAAATTTCCACATTACACTCACACACCCACTGTTACTAACTCTTGAGTGAGAAAAGTGGCTCCTAAAAGTCGCTAGAAATCGTTAAATGACATCATCTAATGTGCATGGAGGCGGCTGTGGAGAGGAATGTCATAGGAAAGGCAACAGTGGACGAATAGACAAGCTAAATACGTTTAAAAAGGCAAAACTAATAAAAATAAAACAAATTCTTTGGTTAATATGTTCTTTTATTCTAGTTTAATTTTATTAAGTGTAGGTTGTTTTCTAATTAGGAGGCTGTAACATTTAACAACACTTGTTTCCCTCCACACTCTTCATTAATAGACATTAATATCTGACGGTAAGCCAGCGCGAGATCATCCTGCAGCAGCTTTGAACGTTTCATTTTCAGCCTGGTCATGAAACAGGTGATCATCTCCTGCTCTGAATGCAGCTGCTGCTGCTGCCAGAAGCCTCTTCTGGTTGCTTTAGGACAGGAGAGGGGCCTGCACAGCAGCACCCAGTCCTCATTAAGAAGAATAAACTACTTTCATATACGTCAGTCTACAAAAGTCTCCAATACTGAAAAAGTCGATAGATTAGAAAAACAAATAAAAAGAGGTCTCTAAGTTGGTGTGTGAGTTGTTGGTGTGTGAGTGTTGCCAACTTAGCGACCTTTTTTATACATGTGGGTAAATGTAGAGGGCGGCTAAATTCATTCATGACTGACTTTCACTGAAAAGTACTACATGTACTTCAGGTACTTGGTGATGAGATTGAAGTGAGCCACATGCAGCAGTTGGGACAAAATAAGTTGGTATGACTCCATCCTGCTGATGTAAGTTTTTACTACACAACCAATGTCCTCAAAGTCTCAGAGCCTGAAGCTCTTAATCCACAGCACATACAGCTGCTCCTGCAGACTGAGACTCCTTTACATACACCTGAAACAGGGTTTCTACCTTAACCCCTGTTGAAGAAACATTTCAAAATGTGCTGAAATATTTGTTAATCACAGCTGTTAAAGCTAAAACACAATTATTTTTATTTAGTATGTGGTTAGTGTTTCATCTCAGTTACAGTGAATGTTTTAAAATCTTGTCATACTTTAGATTTGACCGTCTATCCATTCATTTTCTATTCTGCTTAATTCAGTTCAGGGTTGCGGGGAAGCTGCGGCGTATCCCAGCAACTGTTAGGTGAGAGGCAGGTACACCTGGACAGGTTTACCCGTCAATCACAGGGATTTGGATTAAATTAAAATTAAAATGGATTTAAGCTGATGTTTCTATCATCTGTTGGACTGTTGACAGATGGGGGGACATGGCGGCATGGCTCAGTGGGTGGTCGTCCTGTAACCCAAGGGTTGCTGGTTCGATCCCGGCCCAGAGAGCTCATGTCGAGGTTTTCCTGAGCAGGACACCGAACCCCTTTGTGCTCCTGATGGTTGAGCGCCTTGCATGGCAGCTTCCGCCATCAGTGTGTGAATGTGTGTGTGAATGTGTGTGTGAATGTGTGAATGTGATGTAAATGTAAAGCACTTTGTATAAAATATAAGTACAGACCATTTACCTTTTTACAAAAGCTTTTTTTTTTTATTTGAAATGAAAAATATAATAACTCAGCATTGTTGTTGTCTTTAATTGTCAGGTGGTGCGACCACGTAAAATATCAATTTAAACCAATAAATAAAAGGTTAAAGTGTAAAAACGGTGACAACTATGACGGAAAAGCTGTTTGGAAGTTTGTATTGAATGCAGTCATTTGTATATTTATAAATTACTTTTCTGTCTTCAAATGTAAAATTAGATGTTAAAATAAGGAAATATTTGACCGTTAGAATTCAATAATCTTAAATTATTCTACATAGAAAACATAACCACAAAATAATATGTTGCTCACCGTAGACACTCTAAGGGAAACTTACCAAATATATAACTTGGATTAATATATATAATATTAATATATATTATTATATTATATTATATATATATATATATATATATATATATATATATATAAAAATATTAATATAATTGGAAAAGAGACATGGCATGACCAGTGCGTGTTAGAGACACTGAACTTGAAGAAGCAGCATTCTACACCGAATTCATTGAGGCGCACACGGTGATTTGTTATTTCCCTTATATTTCTGTTTTCTTGATGCAGTATGGACAATGTAGATTTGTTTAATGTATGAATGTTTATGGTTTTGGTATGTGAGCTCTCAGGTGTTAGCTTGAATTTACTTTGTTTTTCTTATTATTGTAGTTTACATGGTGTCGACTTTGAGAGAGAGAGAGAAAAAGAACAAAGGAAAATAAACGAAGAAGACATCAGTACGTTTCGTGGCTTTCATTAATTGAACTGGTGCAGCTAAACTGATTTTACCCACAATACACTGCAGCTATCCCGAGTGTTACATCACACCATTGCTGCAGTGCTGATGACCACGCCGCCCCACCAAATAAAACCTTCTTATGTTTTTCATCATGGTCCACCAGGACCTCAGTTTCACATTCTGAAAAATTCTGCTTCTTCTCATTTTTTCCTTCCTGAACCATCATGGAAATGATGTGATAAATATTTATTACAGACGTTCACCTGACCTTTTATAGTCATTATAAGGGCGTGTCATGGCGCTCCCTCACACGCGCTGACATTAGAGTTGATTCTGATTTATAGATAGAAACAGACGTGGGACGTGTGTGAGCACGCTTTGATAAATATGAAAGTTTTTGTGCATCAAATTTCCGTTTTTCCCGACATACACCGCCTGTAGTTTTCTTTGCTACACACAGTTTTATGAATGAGGCCCCAGAAGAAGTTTGATGCAACAGACAACAAGGGGTTAAAGCCCCTCAGTGTCCCAGGTGAGGTTTTCAGAGGTCTTCTGCTTTCCAGGGGAGCCGAGCTCCCCGTAGCTCCCCGTAATTTCAACCATGAAAAATATTTGACTTTTTCCTGCTGAACTTCGTCACACCTGCAGTTTGATGCTGGAACCGCTGATTGAACCACATTCATCTGCTGTTTGACACTAAACCCTCATTTTATTTCTGTCTTTATTCCAGTTTCCAGGAGATTACCAGTAAAGCTTCTCTGTAGAACTGGTCTCCGCTCTGATCTGAACACTTTCACCTTCTTTGAGTCAAACTGCTGCAGGAAGATTTTCAGTGAAACAGCTGAAATGAAAATTGATCCTAAATGTGGAAAAAAGCTTCAGTGTGAGCAGCTGTGATGGAGCAGATAATCCACCTGTAGAGGTGAAGATGATGAAGATGAGGAGTGGCTGACAGGAAGCAGGTTAACGGATCAGAACCTACAGTGTGTGATTCTGCAGCTCCTTCAGTCAGACTTTCCATCCAAACTGGAATCACTTCATTTTTCCTTCTTTAACTTCATCCTTTAGTTTCTGTTTCTGACAGAAAATGTCAAACTTTTTTTCCTGCTTCCTGTTTTAAATCTTCATCTGATTTAGTTTCACTTTCTGTTCATGGTAATAAAAGGAGGAGAAATGTTTCCTCTTTTGAGGCTGGTCTGCAGCTCCATCCCTCCATCTGGTGTCCTGATAGAAGTCCAGCAGCTGAAGGCAGCTTCCTCTTCCTCACTGCTGTCTGACTGCATCCATCTGACTCTGATATGAAGCAGAAAATCAGAGCCAATCAGAGGAGGAGCAGCAGATGATGGAAAGGAGGATTTCAGTAGATGTTCAGATGAATGATGTGTGTTTCCTCTGCAGGTGAAGGTAGAAAGTGTGTGTGAGCTGATGTGAATCCAGCATCATGGATCAGGACAGAGAGGAGGGAGTCCCTCCCTCTAAAACCACTCAGAGGTGAGATGTCCATCTCTAACTGTCCATGACTCTTCTCCATGTCAGAGATCACAACTCACATCACCAAACATCTGGATTCACAGGAACCAGCCTGGACCTGCACCTGAACCCAGCTGTGTCTCCATGAAGAGCGACCAGTCAATAGATAAACGTCTTTATTTCAGGTTAGACCAGCAGTGAGTATCAGAGTCCAGTGGAAGTTGGATCAGGTTTCAGATGAAAACCAGTTTCAGGTTCATCATTTCTGGACGTCTCTGCTGAGACGAATCTGCAGCATCATGATCGTCATGTGATAGATTTGATTTGTCTTCCAGATTCTTCTGCAAACTAAATGTTGAACAATTTCAGAATTCAGCTGTAAAATCATTAAATTCAAATTCATTTATTCACAGGAATCAACCTGGACCTGGACCTGGACCTGAACCCAGCTGTTTGTCCTATAAGAGTGACTGGTCGATGGGTATTCCTCCTGAGTTTAAATCAGAGCCACAGAGGTGAGCTGTGTAAAATTGTTGCATCAGTTTAGTTTTATTCCATCTTGTGTTTCAACTCAATAATAATAATAATAATAATAATAATAATAATAATACTGATAATAATAATACTGATAATAATAATAATAATAATAATGATGATAATAATAATAATAATAATAATAATAATAATAATGATGAAAATAATAATAATAATAATAATAATTAATGATAATAATAATAATAATAATAATAATAATAATAATAATAATAATAAAGGATATCTTCAGTATTTAAGGTGAAATATCCAGATGAAGCTCTAATAATAAACATGTGAGTTTTATTAAATATTTCTTGTGAGCTGAGAATAATCAGGAGGATTCTGTCTCAGTGCAGGAAACATAGAATCTCCATAATTCAACTTTCTCATCTGTGGAACGTAGAAGCAGACGAGAGTTTTTCCTCCTCTGGAAAAAGGAAACAGATTCTGGACGTTTTCCAGAAGTTCAGGAGATTCTCTGAACCTCAGTTACTAAGTGACCTGCAGTCAGTTTGGCTCCTCACAAACACACCAAACTTTTTCTTAGTGGAAAACTCCAACATCAAACACATTTATACTGGGAGCTGCCCAGTCTAACCAGTCTCATCCAAGCACACACTGGCTGTGGCTGCCTTGCTCCAGGGCACCTCAGCACAGAGCTTCATGAAGGTGTTGGTGAGAGCTTCCTAAAAGCTGGAAGCAGCTTCTCCATGTGACAGAATGTGATGTGATTCTTCCTGATTCCTCCACAGAGTGGACCAGCAGAGCTCAGAGCTTCCCAGTGGTCAGTCTGTCCAGCAGCATCAAACACAGCTGGACTCCATATTTATGGTCTGTACATGTACAACAACTACTTCTCCATCTCTTCTGTCCACATCATCTCCATGCTGACCTTTGTAGACCAGTGGATTGTCAGTGTGTCCAACATGGATCTGATGTTTGGCTCCATGATTTCAGTCTGATTGTGTCCTTCATATCGTTTCTCTTCCAGCTGCTGGAGGACAACATGATCACTTTCATGAAGAAGGAGCTGAAGAAGATCCAGAAGCTTCTGAGTCCAGATTACCCAGAATGCTCAGTGTTGGAGGGTGAGGATGAGGAGCAGAGGAAGAGCAGCAGAGAGGCGTTAGTGAAGATCACAGTGGACTTCCTGAGGAGGATGAAGCAGGAGGAGCTGGCTGAGCGTCTGCAGAGCAGTAAGAGGATTTCTCTAAAGATTGAAGCTGCTGGATAAATGACACATTTACTGATGTCTCAACACATGAACATCACATATTCACATCCTCATTCCTCAGAGGCTTCAAATCTTTACTGACTCTTCTTATTTCTTCTTTTCTTTCAGAATATTTTGCTGCAGTTTGTCAACTTAAACTAAAATGTGGTCTGAAGAAGAAGTTCCAGTGTGTGTTTGAGGGGATTGCTAAAGCAGGAAACCCAACCCTTCTGAACCAGATCTACACAGAGCTCTACATCACAGAGGGAGGGACTGCAGAGGTCAATGATGAACATGAGGTCAGACAGATTGAAACAGCATCCAGGAAACCACACAGACCAGAAACAACCATCAGACAAGAAGACATCTTTAAACTCCCACCTGGAAGAGATGAACCAATCAGAACAGTGATGACAAAGGGAGTGGCTGGCATTGGGAAAACTGTCTTAACACAGAAGTTCACTCTGGACTGGGCTGAAGACAAAGCCAACCAGGACATCCAGTTGACATTTCCACTGACTTTCAGAGAGCTGAATGTGCTGAAAGAGAAAAAGTTCAGCTTGGTGGAACTTGTTCATCACTTCTTTACTGAAACCAAAGAAGCAGGAATCTGCAGCTTTGAAGAGTTCCAGGTTGTCTTCATCTTGGACGGTCTGGATGAGAGTCGACTTCCTCTGGACTTCCACAACAATGAGACCCTGACTGATGTTACAGAGTCCACCTCAGTGGATGTGCTGCTGACGAACCTCATCAGGGGGAAACTGCTTCCCTCTGCTCGCCTCTGGATAACCACACGACCTGCAGCAGCCAATCAGATCCCTCCTGACTGTGTTGGCATGGTGACAGAGGTCAGAGGGTTCACTGACCCTCAGAAGGAGGAGTACTTCAGGAAGAGGTTCAGAGATGAGGAGCAGGCCAGCAGGATCATCTCCCACATGAAGACATCACGAAGCCTCCACATCATGTGCCACATCCCAGTCTTCTGCTGGATCACTGCTACAGTTCTGGAGGATGTGCTGGAAACCAGAGAGGGAGGAGAGCTGCCCAAGACCCTGACTGAGATGTACATCCACTTCCTGGTGGTCCAGACCAAAGTCAAGAAGGTCAAGTATGATGGAGGAGCTGAGACAGATCCACACTGGAGTCCAGAGAGCAGGAAGATGATTGAGTCTCTGGGAAAACTGGCTTTTGATCAGCTGCAGAAAGGAAACCTGATCTTCTATGAATCAGACCTGACAGAGTGTGGCATCGATATCACAGCAGCCTCAGTTTACTCAGGAGTGTTCACACAGATCTTTAAAGAGGAGAGAGGACTGTACCAGGAGAAGGTGTTCAGCTTCGTCCATCTGAGTGTTCAGGAGTTTCTGGCTGCTCTTCATGTCCGTCTGACCTTCATCAAGTCTGGAATCAACCTGATGGAAGATGAACAAACAGTTTCTGTTTGGTCTAAGTTATTAAATAAACCAGATCTACGTCTCCATCAGAGAGCTGTGGACGAGGCCTTACAGAGTCCAAATGGACACCTAGACTTGTTCCTCCGCTTCCTCCTGGGTCTTTCACTGCAGACCAATCAAAGTCTCCTACGAGGCCTGATGACACAGACAGGAAGTAGCTCACAGACCAATCAGGAAACAGTCCAGTACATCAAGATGAAGATCAGTGAGAATGTGTCTGCAGAGAGAAGCATCAATCTGTTCCACTGTCTGAATGAACTGAATGATCGTTCTCTAGAGGAGGAGATCCATCAGTTCCTGAGATCAGGACATCTCTCCACAGATGAACTGTCTCCTGCTCAGTGGTCAGCTCTGGCCTTCATCTTACTGTCATCAGAAGAAGATCTGGAGGTGTTTGACCTGCAGAAATACTCTCCTTCAGAGAAGGTTCTTCTGAGGCTGCTGTCAGTGGTCAAAGCCTCCAGCAAAGCTCTGTAAGTACATATATAGCAGGATGTGGAGAAATATACTGCTGCTGGTATAAGCGTACATCATGGGACAGATTATTACTTGTCTTATTATTTCCTCTTCAGACTGAGCAGCTGTTTCCTCTCAGATGAAGGATTTTCAGCTCTGTCCTCAGCTCTCAGCTCTCTGTCCTCCAGAGTGAAGGACCTGGACCTGAGAATCCAGGACTCAGGACTGAAGGAGCTGTGTGATGGACTGGAAAACTGGAAACTGGAAACTCTCAGGTCAGGTTTCTCTGCTGCTCTCACCTGTTTTTCCTCTGTTTCAGCTTCAAACATCTCTGTGATGGAATAATCTGCAATGTTTTCTAAACTACTTTGAAATATTGTGAATGAAATATGTCCAGAGTAACGCATCTTTTAAAATGAAGGAACATGTGTTTTATTTAGGACTTAAAGGTATAAATGAGCCTCTGGTTAAATAAAGATTCTCTACTTTGTCTCTCAGCTTTGGTTGAAACGTTGCTCGTCCTGCTTGTTTATCACGTTGTTTCCATCCAGTGGTTCAGTCACATAGTAAACAGAATCACCCCCAATGCTTTTTCCTGCCTAAATTCCTTTACCCTGATGGAAAACATCATGGAGTTTAGGAAAGGTGGTGGGATAAATTCAGAGGATCCAAGAAAAGATGACAGCGTTGCATTGAGAATCCGACCACAATGAGTCTCACCTGTGGTTTTATTCTGCTGCTCTGAAACTACAGATGTTCAATAAATATTCTACAGAAAGGGATTCAGATATTTCATCTAATGCAGTCTGATCACACTGACATGGAAACTATATGTCATGTGAACGTGTTCAGATATAAAATATGACTTTATAATCAAGCTTGGTGATTAAAGGGAAAGAAAAGTAAAATATGTTGTCACAGCTGCTCACACTCACCCCACTGTCCTCATATATGTCCACACATTTACCAGTTAGTACAACTGGATAAACACCAGCATTGCTTCCAAGGCTGCAGCCAGAATGAAGTGTGTTATGGAATTATCTCCTTTCATTTCCTCAAAGAGGTCATAAAGAAAGCATTGGAGCAGCTTTCATTAGCATCTGATGGTTTCAGACAGCTCTTACCATGGCTGCTGCTCACACACTTCCAGGTTCTTCACTCTGTAAGGAAGGTTCTGGAGCAGACTGGACACTTAGACCAGACCAGGGATGGTGTATCCATACTCTGGAGTCCATACTTTGATTTCAGCCAGTCAGATATCAGGTATGATACTGTGTGAATATGGAGATACCGCTCTGCTGAGACAAAAAGCCATTTGTTTTCACTTCTGAGAGTTTTAGACACTAAAATTGTGTGTGAAGTCCAGCAACAGTTATTCCTTCTGTGTCACATGATCATGGCAGCTGATCGTGGTTTCAGATGTCAGGATGTCATGACGATGCTGCTTCTGTAAGTGATGATGAGGTTTAGATATTTTACTGGTTTAATGCAGGTTATTACACATTATATTTGATTATATTTAACATATTACTATTACTTATAGTTTATTAACTTCCCATTTAATTAGAATAATCTTATTAATCTGTAGTTTAACTATTTTTATCATTAAATGGTAAAATGGTAAATGGTCCGTATTTATATAGCACTTTTCTGTACCTGGAATGATACCCAAAGCGCTTTACATTATACATCACATTCACCCATTCACACACTGATGGCGGAAGCTGCCATGCAAGGCGCTCAACCACGACCCATCAGGAGCAACTAGGGGTTCGGTGTCTTGCCCAAGGACACCTCGACATGAACACGACTTGGCCAAGGATCGAACCGGCAACCCTTGGGTTACAAGACGACCGCTCTACCTTGCTGAGCCACGCCGCCCCCATTATTCTAAAAAGATTTTTAAATGTAAATCAGTATAATTTATTATCGCTTTAAAAACCTCTGAAGTATTTACATTTGTGAGTTTTATTTTTGTTTCATGCTGCTGTTGTAATAAAGATAATAATGCACACTGTGCAATCATGATTCTCCTTTAAGGGCCAAGAAGCATCAATATCGGTATCAGTATCGATGAAAAGTTCCATAAACTAATGCTATTGTATTGACGGTGAAGATTTTGGTACTGCTGTCCCTAGACTAGATGGACTAGACTAGACCAGGTGTTGTAAAGACTCTTGTTCTTCTCTCAGTGGAGACTGTAGTTTTGTCAGCTCATGTGGGAAATGCTGCCATCTGCTGCTGCATCAAGCTGCAGCAACAAAATCCAGCGTACGCCGCTCATAGTCAACTTTTGGGATTTATAAAAACCAAACTTGGTGGGAAAATGTTCCTACCTCCACAGCAACTCTGACCCAGGCGTACGCACAAAATCTGGGAAAACGGGAAACAGCGACACCAACGGTCCAGAATAAAATCAAGGATATGAAATGTGAGACATTTGTACACAATCCACTATTACCTTTCACATCACGTGTTAGATATTAAAGCTCTTTGCAGAAATTAATAATTCTATATTAATTTTCCTAAAAGTTCACGCTCAGAAATAAAAACAGGATTTCCAAGAAAAAGGGAGATGGTATAAATAAGAACCTCAACCACTAAAATATGTTCTGTTGTTGTGAAACAAAACGTAGATGTTATAAAATCCATCCATCCATCCAACCATTGTCTGCCGCTTATCCGGAGTCGGGTCACGGGGGCAGCTGCCTAAGCAGGAAAACCCAGACTTCCCTTTCCCCGGCCACATTCACCAGCTTAACCGGAGGAGTCCCGAGGCATTCCCAGGCCAGCCGAGAGATGTCCATCCAGCGCATCCTAGGTCTTCCCTGGTGCCTCTTTCTGGTGGGACGTGCCAGGAACACCTCAACAGGGAGGCATCCGGGAAGCATCCTAACCTGATGCCCGAGCCACCTCATCTGGCTCCTCTTAATGTGGAGGAGCAGCGGCTCTACTCTGAGCCCCTCCCGGATCACCGAGCTTCTCACCCTATCTCTAAGGGAGAGCCTGGCCACCCTGCGGAGAAAACTCATTTCGGCCGCTTGTACTCACGATCTTGTTCTTTCGGTCACTACCCACAGCTCATGACCATAGGTGAGGGTAGGAACATAGATCGACCGGTAAATCGAGAGCTTTGCCTTTTGGCTCAGCTCCTTCTTCACCACGACAGATCGATGCAGAGTCCGCATCACTGCAGACGCCGCACCGATCCACCTGTCAATCTCCCGCTCCATCCTTCCCTCACTCGTGAACAAGACCCGGAGGTACATGAACTCCTCCACTTGGGGCAGGACCCTATTGCAGACCCGGAGAGAGCACTCCACCCTTTTCTGGCTGATTTGGAGGTGCTGATTCTCATCCCAGCTGCTTCACACTTGGCTGCGAATCGCTCCAGTGAGAGCTGAAGATCACGGCCCGATGAAGCCAACAGACCCATATCATCCGCAAAGAGCAGAGACCCAATCCTGAGGCCAGCGAATCAGATCCCCTCAACACCTCGGCTGCGCCTACAAATTCTGTCCATAAAGGTTATGAACAGAATCGGTGACAAAGGGCAGCCTTGGCGGAGTCCAACCTGGACTGGAAACGATTCTGATTTACTGCCGGCAATGCAGACCAAGCTCTGACACCGGTCGTACAGGGACCGGACAGCTCACACAAGCAAGTCCGGCACTCCATACTCTCGGAGTACCCCCCACAGGAGTCCCCGAGGGACACGGTCAAATGCCTTTTCCAAGTCCACAAAGCACAGCCTTAGCGACCGCTAAAGCTGCGCTCCGGTTAGCTCGTCGATACCCATCAGCTGCCTCTGGAGTCCCACAGGCCAAAAAGGCCCTATAGAACTGCTTCTTCAACTTGACGGCATCCCTTACTGCTGGTGTCAACCAACGAGTTCGGGGGTTACCGCCACGACAGGCACCGACGACCTTACGGCCACAGCTGCGGCTGGCCGCCTCGACAATAGAGACACGGAACACAGCCCATTTGGACTCAATGTCCCCCGCCTCACGCGGGACCTGGTTGAAGCTTTGCTGGAGATGGGAGTTGAAACTCTTTCTGACAGGGGACTCAGCAGACCCTCACAACACGCTTGGGTCTGCCAGACCTGACCGGCATCCTCCCCCACCATCTGAGCCAACCCATCACCAGGTGATGATCAGTTGACAGCTCCGCCCCTCTTTTCACTCGAGTGTCCAGAACATGCGGCCGCAAGTCCGATGACACGACTACAAAGGCGATCATCGAACTGCGGCCTAGAGTGTCCTGGTGCCAAGTGCACATATGGACACTCTTATGTCTGAACAAGGTGTTCGTTATGGACAATCCATGACGAGCACAGAAGTTCAACAACAAAACACCAATTGGATTTAGATTAGGGGGGCCGTACCTCCCAATCGTGCCCCTCCAGGGCTCGCTGTCATTACCCACGTGAGCATTGAAGTCCCCCAGCAGAACGAGGCAGTCCCCAGAAGGAGTGCTCTCCAACACCCCTTCCAAGGACTCCACAAAGGGTGGGTACTCTGAACTGCTATTTGGTACATAAGCACAAACAACAGTCAGGACCCGTCCTCCCACCCGAAGGCGGAGGGAGGCTACCCTTTCATCCACCGGGTTAAACTCCGTACAGGCGCCAAGTCGGGGGGCAGTGAGCATGCCCACACCTGCTCGGTGCCTCTCACCGGGAGCAACTCCAGAATGGAAAAGGGTTCTGCCCCTCTCGAGGACAGTAGTTCCAGAGCCCAAGCCATGCTTCGAGGTAAGTCCAACTATATCTAGCCGGAACCACTCAACCTTGCGCACCAGCTCAGGCTCCTTCCCCGCCAGAGAGGTGACATTCCACATTCCTAGAGCTAGCTTTTGCAGCCGAGGATTGGACCGCCAGCGTCCCCGCCTCTGGCAGCCGCCCAGCTCACAATGCACCCGACCCCAATGGCCCCTCCTGCAGGTGGTGAGCCCACGGGAGGAGAGGCCCATGTCACCCTTTCAGGCTGAGCCCGACCGGGCCTCTTTGGCAAAGGCCCGGCCACCAGGCGCTCGTCTCCGTGCCCCACCTCCAGGCTTGGCTCCTGAGGGTGGTCCCGGTGACCCACGTCCGGGCCAGGGAAACCTTGGTCCTTGATTTCTCTTCATGATAGGGGTGGTTTGAGCTCCACTTCGTCTGATCCCTCCCCTAGACACCTGTTGGCCATGGGTGACCCTACCAGGGGCATGAGCCCCAGACAACATAGCCGCTAGGATCATCAGGACACACAAACTCCTCCACCACAATAAGGTGGCGGCTCAGGGAGGAGGTTATAAAATCCATCCAGCTAAATAAGGCGGACAGTCTGCTGCCAGCATGAACCAGTCAGTAAAAGAAAATATGAAAAGTAGCTTCGGCCCTTCATTCTAAGATCCATCAGAGCGGGACGCAGACTGGAGGCTGGAGGTCTAGAAGTGATGCAACGCTTAGAAAACACACATTTCCCACAACTCGTCTACCTGGTTAATAACGGTGATGGTGTCCGTCTGCACCTGCAGGACTTCCTCTGAGGACACCGTTGCTGCGGTGCTGGGTGGAGCCTCTGGCCTCACCCTCTCCAACCACAGCTGCAGCTCCGCCCACCCAGCTGGAGCCCCACCCACCCAGCTGGAACACCAGGAACTAGAAAGAATTATTTAACACTAAATAAACTGCTACCAATCTCAGATGTATCTGTACATATTTATTTTATATGTTAAAGACTAAACTACCGGCATCATTACTGTCATTTAGCAGACGCTTCTCACCAAAGCGACTTACCGTAGGCTGTAGCGTTAGGGTGGAGTTAATATTCACCACTGTGGGATTCGAAATATGGTCTCCCACATGACAGACGGATGCCCTGCCAGCTGTGACGTCCAGCCGCACCATCCTCCTCTCTGGTGTGTCTTCCCTCTGACACAGCGTTGACAGCATCTCTACCTGCTGCCCTCCTCCACCTTTCTGACCCTGGTGATGACCACGCCCCCCCCCCCCCCCACCAGATAAAACCTGTTCTAGTTTTCCAACGTGGTCCATCAGGATCTCAGTCTAACATTCCAAAGAAATCCTCCTCTTCCATCATTTCCCTCCTGAGCCATCATGGAAATGATGTGATGAAAATGTATTACAGGCGTTCACCTGACCTTTTATAGCCACCATGTGGGCGGAGCAAGGCGCTCCCTCACCTGCACCAACGTTAGAGTTGATTGTGATTTATAAACGGAAACAGGCGTGGGACGTGCGTCCGCATGCTTTTATAAATCTGGAAGTTTTGTGCTGCATTTCCTTGTTTCCCTGCGGACGCCGCCTGTAGTCTGCTTTGCTACGCTCAGGTTTATAAACGAGGCCCCAGATCTTCTGCAGGTTTATTGCTCTGCCACAAATAACATCCACAGACCGAGAAGAGATTTAAAGATGTGTGAAATACATTTCACTTGTAGGAATGGTTTATCAGACTTTCATGTAATTATCAGTCCACACAGGTCTTTGCTGTGAAACCAGCTCTACCTTTAACACTTTCATTTCACGGTGAACTGAAGATGTAGACGCTGTTATTAATTACATTAAACATGTTTGTGGATAGTGAGATATTTGTAGCTGATGGGAGATATTTGCACAATCTCTCCTATAAATGTTAGAAAGTCAGATAAAACTTGTGGATAGAGAACTAACAATGAAACTAGATTGTGTATCTCCACTTTTCAAAGCTCCCCATTAGAAGTTCAGTAGATATTCTGCCTGTACAGAGCAAATTCTGGATTTGTTATTTTGAGGAATGTATTTTAGTTGTTAATAAACATTAAATGTAACATGTGTTTAATACAAATATTATTCATTTTGTTAAATTCCTTCTCTTCAGACTCAGCGAATGTTCCCTCTCAGATGAATGGTGTTCAGCTCTATCCTCAGTTCTCAGCTTCCAGTCCTCTAGGCTGATAAAACTGAACCTGAGTATAAAAAATATGTGACTATATTTGGTGGCAGATGCAGCACCTATTTGCTAAGAGTCAGTGAATTCTGGGCTCCATGTATGGACGGGGTTATAGGTTCCTACTAGGGGTCCATATGCAGCGTTTTGTGTTTCCATTTGCAAAGCTGTATCAGACCATGGACACAAACCACCACTACGATCCTGACATTGACTTAGACCATTTTTGTAATATCACCTCCTTCGGCTGTTTTACATCAAAACATCCTCACCTGTAGGAGTGGGTGCAGCTTCAATGAAAAGTAAAATATAGAAAGTAACAATTAAGACAAAAAGCTGGTTAAAAGTTAAAGAAACAGGAAAAGCTAAGGAGTGACTGCAGCAGGCTATACACAGGTTGGTGCATGCACTAACTGTGTGTAAAACTTTCTCCATCATTTTATCTCCCTCTTTCTCTCCAGGCTGAGTGTGTGTGGTCTTTCGGAGAGGAATTGTGGATCTCTGTCCTCAGTCCTGAGTTCCCAGTCCCCTAGTCTGCCAGAACTGGACTTGAGTTACAGCGACCTGCAGGACTCAGGACTGAAGGAGCTGTGTGATGGACTAAAGAGTCCAAACTGCAAACTGGAAACTCTCAGGTCAGACTTCATCAAACTACACATACACACACACACACGCACACACCAACCTCTCAATATCACCCTTAACCATACCTCAGTGTCTCCCCCTATAATCCACCAAGCCCCACTCAGCTTCCCTTCATACCCCTACACCCCTCCTACCCCCGTGCCATACCCTGAGTACCAGGGCGGCAACCAGACATCAGGGCATGCACCAGCCTACCCCGTGGCAGCACATCCCAGCAGGGCCGTCCCCACAGCGGAGCAGTCCAGATCCCCACCCCGGTAAACCGTGAGAGATTTGCAGCCAGAAAGCAGCCCCCACAATCATCCAGCCCTCAAAGTGACTAGGTCACAATCATCCACCTACACTGAGTGATGGAAAAAATCACAGGGGACCAGATGGAATGAAACTCGGCTAAATGGTTCTTTGAGGAGGCAGACATTTCTCATTGCTAATGTGGTCTAGTAAGAGGTTCCTAAATTGCTGAATGTCTAGAATTTTTTTGGTTTTCCAGTTTACAAACAGTTTTCTTTGCAATGCATAAGACCATGAGGATCATGCGTGTAGAGTTAATTACCATGTTTATTTCACCCAAGTCACCTAGCAGACACAGTGTGGGGTTTGGCTTCAAATACCTGAAGCCAGAACCTGCGGACAGGTGTACAGGTCCACAAGGCATGGAGATAGTTGTTAGTCATGTTGTCAGTGCAGTGTGAGCAGATGTTTGATTGTGACAGACCCATCATGAACATCCTTTGTCTTGTATAATGAGTTCTATGCAGAATTTTGAATTGTATTAGTTACATGTATGGATTCTTAGTAATTTTAAAGGTGTTAAAACATATTTGTGACCATTCATCTTTATTAAAGTTACTGGATAAGTCAGTCTTCCATTTTGAAGTTGGAAGACAGATTGAGTCTTCTAGTTTAGATAATAGTCTATATGTTTTTTATTAATAGCTTGGTGCATTGAGATTCATGAATTCTGCCACCCTGATAGGTAGCTGTAAGTTTAATTGATTAATGGTATATTTTTTACATATAATATATTTAAGCTGGTCTTATTCTAAAATTTTAGTGCTGCTGATTCCATATTGTGAAGTGAGAATATTAAATGACAAAAAGTTTCCTTTTTCTATTATATGTTCTGTTTTATTCCTTTATTTTTCCATTGAGTGAAATTGATCAGCTTTTTGTTTGCAGGATGTCAGGGTTGTTCCAGAGGGGTGTAAACTTACATGGAAAAAGTGAGGATTTGGTTATTTTTAGAAAATCCCACCAAGCCACTAAGGAGGAACTGATATTGATGCTTTTAAAACACTTATGTGTTTTGAAGGTTGAGCTGATGAATGGCAGGTCAGAGATAAACAGATCCTCACACAATGCTTGCTCTACATCTAACCATGATTCATCCAGACTGCTAGGTTTAAGCCATTTGGAGATATACTGCATCTTGTTAGCTAAGAAAAAGTGATTGAATTTAGGTAACTCCAATCCACCTCTGTCTTTAGTCTCTTGTAAAGTTTTTAGACTGATACGTGATGGCTTGTTTTTCCATAAAAATTTAGATATATGTGAGTTCAGTGAATTAAACCAGCTGGAGGATGGTTTAGTGGGTATCATTGAAAACAGGTAGTTGACTTTAGATAGAACCATCATTTTAACTGTGGCAACCCTCCGCATGAGTGATATAGGTAAGCACCTGGACATAATTTAGCTTTGTTAGTTCTGATAACCTGGGGGAAATGTTCCCTAAATATCTATTTCCAGACTGTATTGTAGTATTGGGTGTGTTTTGTAGGTCACAGTAAATGGCATAACAATAGTCTTAGACCAGTTAATAGAGTATTCAGATATTGATGAGAATGTGTTAATAAGTGTGATTGTCTGGGGGAGAGACGTCGGTGAGTTCTGGAGGAAAAGTAATACGTCATCAGCATAAAGACTTATCTTGTGTTCTATATTTTTGGCATGGATTCCTTTAATCTCTTTATTTTGTCTTATGGCAGCAGCTAGGGGTTCAATAAAAATAGCAAAGAGTGATGGAGAAAGCGGGCAGCCCTGTCTGGTTCCTCTCTGCAAACAGAAGCTTGGAGAAGTTTGATCATTGGTCTTCACACATGCATTTGGGTTGTTATATAATATTTTTTTATCCAATCTATGAAAGGTGACCCAAACCCAAATTTGTTTAATGTTGCAAATAAAAATTTCCAGTTTACTCAGTCAAATGCTTTTTCTGCTTCTAAAGAAATTACTGTCAATTTCAGATTTTATTGATTAGAATAATCTATTATGTTAATTAATCTGCGTGTTAGCAGAGGAATGGCTACCTTTAATAAAGCCAATTTGGTCAGAATGTATTATTAGAGGGGTTATTATGGGTGCCAATGCTGAAGGCATTGGCCACATATTACTATCGCTCTGCGTATATTCTGCTTATTTTTCCGTTTCCGCTCCTAACTTTGGCGGCTATCTCCTCCTACAGCTTTCACTCTACCCCCACAAAAGTTCGGCATTGGCCACATATTACTATCGCTCTGCGTATATTCTGCTTATTTTTCCGTTTCCGCTCCTAACTTTGGCAGCTATCTCCTCCTACAGCTTTCACTCTACCCCCACAAAAGTTACATCAAATTGTGCGTCTCGATCGGGACATGTGTGGTATGACTTTTCTTGTACAAAAGTCTGGCGGTTCTCGAGTAAATCGCAATAAACCGCGATTTTTGGTCCCATTGGAATGAATGGGATTTGGGTCAGATCAGTCCAAAAACATAGCTCACTTTGGAAGACTACAGCTCTGCCATACATTCACCTAGAAACACCATTCAAAGTTTAAACGGGTCACGAAAGATAAGTCTATGACTGGTGTGAAGGGCAGTTTCATATCTTTCACAGTTTAATCACAATCACTGTTTAAGTTTTAGTAAAAAGTGCCAAAATCCTCTCCCTCTGCTTCAATCTCCTCCACTCAAGCTTTTGCTTCAAAAACACATGCTTAAACAAAGTTCTCTCACGGCCAGAGTTTTTGCTCTACAGACACAATTTTTACATCAAAACGTAGGTTTTTTTGTTGGCTTCAATTTATCATGTGCTCATTTTGGGCTAGGACGTACAGATTTGGAGCTACAGAGCTTGGAAAGACACCAAGTTTTCTCTCCCCATGCAAAATCCCCATTGACTCTGCTGAGATGCAACCATTTTTAAAACTGCTGCCATTTAAGTTCTGTTTGCAGTACAGTGAAAAGACTTATATCCTCTTGTTCCTCAAAGCCTCCTGCACGCAACGGTGAAAGAATTATTTTGATATGTATTACGGTTTGCTTTCAGCAGCAAGAAGTTCGGAGGCTTGCAGACAGTGACTTCCCTGTGCTCTACAGCAGCCTGTCCCTGTGTGTGTGTATGTGTAACCTGAGCCCCTACATGTGTGGCTCTCTGCTGCCTGTCTGGGGGAAAGGGTGGGGGCTTGGTTGCCATGGAAGCAGTCTCAGCTGCTGTCATTCTGCAGATTGCCACTGTTTATCCCTTTCATACCTGTCAATCTGCAGATTTTGCAATCATGCAAAGATTAAACTTTTTTTTTTCTCTATGACTTTTCTATCCTGGACACATCTAGATGTCCCCCCCCCCCTGGAAACATGAAGTGACTCTAACTCTGGACTGGGCTGAGCAAAGAACTTGAAACTTTCCAGTTTTATTGAAAGTCCCTATGTAAACATTTCTGCACATGAACAATGACTACAGCGCCACTTAGTGGCCGCCTGATTTCTGCAGATTTTCCGATCACGCTGACGTTTGGCAGTTTTCATCTGACACCCGATCCGAGCGCGCTCGTGCACGCGCGGCGACTGCGGCGCCACCTAGTGGCCGTACGGGATGTTTAACGGCATCGCATTCAGGGGCGGGTTTGCCTCCGTCTCGCGCCGTCTCCCTCGCGCCGGCTGGCTCCCTCGCGGCGGCCACAGGGCCGGCACGCCGGGGGGGGCGGCGGGGCAACCGGCGCATTGGCACCCATCAAAATTTCTTTGAAATTTTCTAGTTTTTTTTTTGTCCTTCTGGCCAAAGCTTTGCTAATTATTTTGAGATCTACATTTATTAATGAAATTGGACGGTAACTGGATGGAAGTGTCGGGTCTTTACCTGGTTTTAATAGTAGAGTAATATTGGTTAGGTTCATATTTGAAGGTATTTTTTGTTTTTCCTTTATTTCTAATATCATATTGTAGAAAGTGGGTGCCAGCATTGTCCAGAATTCTTTGCAGAATTCTGCTGGGTAACCATCTGGACCTGGAGCTCATGGAGTTCGCCGACTGAAAGGGAAATCCAAGACCATTTTATTTTCATGTTTTAATTTTGGAAGATTGATGTTACTAAGAAATTTATCAGTATTGTCATCCATTGTAGTTAGTTGTGATGTATATAATGTTTTATAGAATTCTTTGAAAGTGTTATTTATCTTGTCAGGGTCGTGGCTGATGTTTCCTTCTGGATCTTTGACAGAGGAGATGGTTGTTTTCTCCTTGTTTGTTTTTAATTGTTTAGCCAGGAACCTTCCAGATTTGTTGCCATGCTCAAAGTTCTCCAAACAAAGTCCTTGCATCAAGAATTTGTGTCTTTTTATCTATTATTCCATTAAGTTCATGATTAGCTGTCCTTATATGGTTCAGTGTGTGTTCTTCTGGGGAGACATGGTAAGCATTTTCTTTGGATTTAACTCTTTGAGTTTTTTTTTTTTTTTTTTTTTTTTTAACTTGTCCTGTCCAGCATCATAGCAAGCAAAATGATAATCTGGTTGCTGTATCGTGCTGAACAAATTTGCTCTACCAAGGGGAGGCCTATGGGTAAGGCTCCTCTTGATAATCTGATTAATTTATTTTTTTATTTACTTTGAATCATGGAATCTACAGTAGTAGCGGTTTAAAAGTTCCCCTGTTTCCATGATGGGTCCTTGACTGGTTCTTGACTGGTCCTTGACTGGTGCTTGACTGATCCTTGGCCGATCCTTCACAGGTCTGTGGGGGTAATGTAATCCCCCGCAATGACGTCGTCAGCGAGGCTCTGCCCCTAAGCAGCCCAAGTAAAAAAACAGCTGCAATCCCTCTTTTGTCCACGGGGAGGAGCAGTGATTTGATCTTGCTGCTCTCTAAACAGTTTATAATGAGCTGTGTCGCTCATTTGTTGCATTTTTGCCAACATTTAAAAAATGATTTGATTTGAAAATGGCGTCAAATAAATGTATCAAAAAAGCCGACATGTGTAGCTAATGGTGTTATGAGGCAAAGCACAACCTCCTCAAGTCGGGTAAGTGGTGAATGTCACTAGCAGCGAGCTTTCTAAACATCCCGAGGAGCGCCGCCAGCGGTCATTTGACTGCAACGTAAGTTATTCACAGTGGGGGTTGATACAGCTGCTGCATAACTGAATATTGACAAAATCATAACGGAATATCGGCAGGTAAAAATAACTTAATACTGATAATGTGTAAAGCAGGGATCACAAAAGTCCGGACCCAGCCCAACCTATATTCTGAATTAGGCCTCAAAGTGCTATTATCCTAAGTAGATAAGTAAATAAATGGTTTATACTGTGAAATGAAGTGTCCCTGGATTTTATTCATAGCGATCTAGTGATAAAACGTGATAAAACGTCATACAGCTGTGTCTCAGTGGTGGGACAGCCGCCTGCCTGCTGTCTGAAGCAGGCACATGCGCAAAGGCTGGTAGGAATGACAGGAACCAGCAGCCTATCAGCACACAGGGTTTGTGATCTTACAGCCAATCAGAAGCAGAGTAGGGCGGGCATTTATTACAAGTCCGTAGCCTTGTTATATACGACAGTTTGGCTGAGAAAGAGTCTCCCTGAGCGACTCTGTGGAAGTTTAGACGTGCTAAACTGCTCGTAAATATTGATGTGTTTACTTTTCCAAACAAGTAAGCAGGTAAAACTATAGACAACAACTATCTAATAAAAGTCCTAAAATACCAGGTTCAGCCATTTAGTTTTTAATACACTATAAGCATGATAGCATGGCTGGCGGTCATCAAAAGACCGCTGGCGGCGCTTCCAGTGTTTAACACTAGAAAACCCAGAGATTTCTTACCCCTCTACCATGCCCAGAGTACAACCAAAAGGCTGCCCGGTTTGAAATTAACAATTCAATGGCCAACAATTAGCACCTTTACATTTGTAAACACAGCCATTACCTGCCGTTAGCTGTTCAAGCATACTCCTTGGGGGGAGGAGTGTGCTTGAAAAGAGCTAGGGACTGTGCTGTATAGTTTCACTCACCACAAACGGTATATGTGCTTTTGACCATTTCTCACATTTTCATGTACCCTTTATTGAGCATTGGTCATGTGAGTTTTCATCGTCATCACACTATTGTACGCCCAGCTTGCTTTCAAGTGAGAGATTATCACGTTTCTGTTTCCACAAAGGCAAGAAGGAAAGCATAATCAAGTATTTCAAATGTGAGATAATTACATTCCTTTTGACCTGGGAACAGAAAAGCAAAATCAATTTAATGTTCCTCACTTCCTAATATGGTGCAACAAGATTCACAGTCCTCAATGTTTTTAGTAAAAAAAAAAAAAAAAAAAAAAAACACCTTACTAACAGGGTGGAATGGAACATAACAGAGTGGAACAGAATATAACAGGGTGGAAAATATTTGTTCCCAATTCCAAATTCTGATGATTTTCCTCATTGTCCTGCATTTTGCCATCTGAAATGACAGGTATTACAAGGATTGGTGATAGGTAGCTGTAATTTTTTCTATTTCTCTTTCCAGTCTTTGTTTATTCCTTTTTGTCTGACTTTGACCTAACTGTCTTTGCCTATAACAGAAAGAAATCAAAAGACATAATTAACATGCAGTTGTATTCGTTTTAAGGGTATTGGGTGATTCGTGTGGAGAAGGTATCGCTGCCCTAGCCTTTTCCCTGGTTTGCGCCTCTCTCTTTCTTACTTCCACTTTTTCCTCTGGGCACGCTTTCCTCGCTCAGTGAGGTCTGCAATTCTTTTTTTTTTCTGTCTTTCCTGTACATATATATAGTGTTAAAAGACACACAAATATCTATATTTATATTATCTATTATTGGTAAGCTAACTTGCCAATATCGCATAATAATGAAAGCCAACGAGCCTTCTAACAGTCCGGTTACTTATGGATCCGCTATGTTGCAAAGAATTCCTATAAAGACAGCCTTTAAACATAAGTCTGTGTAAGTACTTTCAAAAATATTTTATTTTAACACAGCAAATTTCACACAGCAAATAACACACAGAAAACCAAAGATGTAGGCCTACAGTAGCCTATACAGTAAGTCCCTTTAACGGCAAAAGCCTGGGCGCTGCGTTTCGGGATCTGTCTTGCGGGGAGATCTCAGTCTTTCGTTTATCCTGTTTCTCACTTTCTGCCACTGATCCGGAGACAAGTTGGGGAAGCGCTGAGAAACATGCTGGTGGATTCGCTGTTTTAGACTTTCGGGCAGAGGTTGTTTTCCGTTGGAGCCGCTCCTGTTGACGGTCTTTCCCCAGTCCTTGTAAAGTCTAAAAGGTGTGAGCGCCATAAACACACCGGCAGCGTAGCTTTCGGGTCGAGGGTGGCCTCCACGGTGGCAGAGTCTGAAAAACTCCTCCTCACGTTCGGCGGGGAGAGCTCTGACCTCAAAATCCGTCGTAGTATGTGGGAAAGGTTCTTGAGGTGGGAGGGGGTCCTCTTCTCTTACACCAAAATCCAGACAACGTCTAGCAATAGGACTAGTTTGTGGTGCGGACTGTGGTGCGGGCCTCTCCAGACATTCTAAGCGGGACTCAATATTCTTTATTGACGCTTCCAGCTGGTCGAGTCTCTCCACAATGTTATTTGTTTCTGTGATACAATTCCCGTGGCAACTGTCCCTCGCAGACTCCATTGCTGCGACCCGGCTTTTTAGGGCCCGGACCTCTGCTTCAAAAAATGGCTTAATAGAACCAGCATGGCTTCCTCCAGCAGAATTTACTATGTTAGCCTGTATAAGAAAAAAATAAAGAGAGAACATTAAAATAAATTCACCCTTTCTCCACACAGGTCATTGTTATTGTTTTAGGGGTTAATTCAATAACTTACCGCTTTTTTTTCACAAGCCTCACATTTCCTCTCACCACCGGAGTTTTAGATTTCCGTGATGATGGTGACGGCTGCTTTGTCTGGAGGGTAGAATTAGATTAATTTGGTATGTTCACCAAACAAGGTAGGCCTAGTTAATTCTGATTAAATGTTTAAAGAAAGACAAATAGGGTATTATAGCTTACCACACGTTTTGGCCTCTTGGCAGCTGAATCGTAGAATCTGCCAGCTTCCATCTTTGTTGCAAAGTCGATGATCAAAGATGATGATTTTATCCGCTATTTGTTGTCTACCTGCACAATTGTTCTTTGGTGTAGTGAAACCTCATTGGTTGTTTACACCTGGGGAATGCATCCACCAATCAGATGCATGCATTTACGACACATCATTTACATACCTGAGCACAAAACGCTCCCCTTCCCACACTATCACACTCGGAGTCGGAGCCTAATTGCATCTAAGATGACGCGCATTAACAAAGAAAGTTCTCAGCAAGTACGTCAGATGCGAGCAACAGGGAAATCAACGAGGGAAATTCAGACAAATTTTGCTGACCGGGGCATCAAAGTTTCACAAAGAGCTATAAGAAAGCATTTCAAAGAGCCGCAACCTCGCCGTTCACATCCAAGGAAAATGCACGGGTAAGTTTTTCATCCATGTAAAACAAGCTAAAACTGATATTGATAGGCTAAATTTACTTGTATTCTGCAAGTCAAGTCTAATGATTTTGGATTGGTCTCTTTTCCTTCTTCTCACAGAGCCATTCTGGTTGCCATTGATGAAATGACAAAGTCAAACGATGAGATGACCGCCATTGCAGTGCAGCAGAAAATCCTGTCAGATTTCGGTGTTCGAGTTGGTTTGACAAGCATACGCTCGGCTCGCAGAAAAATGGTGAAAGAACGCAACAAAGGAGCAAGGCTGCAACAGGCAATTACGTGGAACACCTCTGGAGAGACCTGGCATAATGTTCTTTTTACAGATGAAACAACAGTTGCGTTGGAACACTACGCCAGACAGAGTTTCCACAGGAAGGATCATGTCATTGCCAAACCTCAGCCTAAACATCCATTGAAGCTGCATGTGTGGGGAATGATCTCCCGGTATGGTGCGGGCCCAATGATCATATTCGAGGGAATAATGGATCGAAAATTTTTTGAAGAGAGCATAATTAAAGAACATGCTGCACCATAATTGTATTAGTTGCATATTTGAATTTTTAGTCATTTTAAATGTGTTTAAACATATTTGTGACCATTTATCTTTATTAAAGTTACTGGATAAGTCACCCTCCTATTTTGAAGTTGGAAGACAGATTGAGTCTTCTAGTTTAGATAATAGTCTATATGTTTTTGATAATAGCTTTGGGGCATTGAGATTCATGAATTCTGCCACCCTAATAGGTAGCTGTAAGTTTAATTGATTAATGGTATATTTTTTACATATAATAGATTTAAGCTGGTGATATTCTAAAAATGTTTTGCTACTGATTCCATATTGTGAAGTGAGAATATTAAATGATAAGAAGTTTCCATATTCTATTATATGTTCTAACTGTTTTATTCCTTTATTTTTCCATTGAGTAAAATTGATAAGCTTTTTGTTTTGCAGGATGTCAGGGTTGTTCCAGAGGGGTGTAAACTTACATGGAAAAAGTGAGGATTTGGTTACTTTTAGAAAATCCCACCAAGCCACTAAAGAGGAACTGATATTAATGCTTTTAAAACACTTATGTGTTTTGATGGTTGAGCTGATGAATGGCAGATCAGAGATAAACACATCCTCACACAATGCTTGCTCTACATCTAACCATGTTTCATCCAGACTGCTAGGTTTAACTCTTGAGTTTAACTCAAGGAAATTATTTTTCCTCTCATTACTGCTTTTCCTCCTTCGCGAAGAACACATGCTGAAGTTTCTGGCAAGTCATTGTTTTCTAGATATAAGGACCACTCTCTTTTAAAAGAGCTGATGAACTCAGGATCTTTAAGTAATGAGGTATTAAATCTCCAGTTTCTAGTTGCTGGTTTATTGCTCTTACTTCTCAGAGTGAATGATCCTGGTGCGTGATCACTAATGCTAATAGGATGGATTCTGATTTCTGACATGTCATTCATCAGCGAGCTGCTAGTTAAGAAATAATCTAATCTAGAATAGGAATGGTGAACTGAAGAGAAGAAGGTGTATTCTCTTAGTGTGGGATGGTGAGAGCGCCAAGCATCACAGAGACCAAAATCCTTCATGCACTGTTTTACAGTTTCTGAGGATTTCCAGACTCGATTACTTCCTGTGGTTATGTGTTTGTCTAATATATTAAAATCACCTGCTACAATTAGTGTGTTATCTGAGTGACCATGGAGTGGGGCGAAGAGGAAGTGAAAGAAGGAGGGGGTCGTCAACATTTGGATCATATATATTTGCAGTAGATAACGTTTTGAATAGATAATGTAACTATTATAAATTTTACCAATCTTTTACCAGTTAAACACATTTAAAATGAAAAAAGTAAGAAAAAAAACATGTAACAGTCAACAAACAGTAAGAACAGTATGAAACAGGTAAAACACTGTGGAGTTACACATGATTTTCTCTACAGGTGTTCTTTGAGTCGACGTTCAACATGAGTGCTGATTCAGTCTTTTCACGTCTTACATTTTCTCTGTAACTTTCTCTCCAGGCTGAGTGCGTGTGGTCTCTCAGAGACAAGCTGTGGACCTCTGTCCTCAGTCCTCAGCTCCCAGTCCTCCAGTCTGACAGAACTGGACCTGAGTAACAACGACCTGCAGGACTCAGGACTGAAGAAGCTGTGTGGTGGACTGAAGAGTCCAGACTGCAAACTGCAAACTCTCAGGTCAGGATTCATCAAACTAAAAGTTTAAAAGAGTTTTTATTCATGAGTAACAAACTTGTGGAAGTTGTTTGTATGAATATCAGATGTTTGTGTGTCTCTGATTTAGGTCTCTTACACCACAACTTTTTCTTCATAGTCCATGTGTGCACAGGTTGCTGCTAAACTAGTAGAACATGCAACAGAGCACATGACAGTTAAAGCTAAACCCATCTTCGGTCTCGTTTTTATTTCCATTTATCGGTTTTAAAATAAAGAAAAACATAAAACTTTATAAAAAAGAGGATAGAAAGACTTTCTTCTAAGGGATATAGGTATTTCTGGAAAATTATGTAGAGTAAAAAGAAAAAAGGCCATAGTTTCCAACCTAATGACAAGAAAAATAGATTAAAAAAAATATTTTAGCCACGTATTTAGAGGCATTGTGGAAGGTCCAGAGAGCCACTTGCAGCTCCAGAGTCGCAGGACGGAGACCCCTGATGTAGTGTTTGTAAACCAAAATTTACTGTATTTTCTTTTTATCAAATCAAATAAAAATGTATTTATTTGGTAGGGACAAGTATGTTTTATTAGTCATGTCACACATGACAGCATTTAACCAAGGCTAATTCTCAATGCCCGTCCCTAGTTAGGCTTTTACACAAAACACAGACAACAGTGACTATACACACTACAATACAAAACAATAAAACATCACAAATACAACATGGGATGTTCACATGTCTCACCCCTCAATAAAACACTATAAAAAATAAAATAATGTCTTCAGTTATCAGCGCATACAACAATCCCAGCCATTTAACACCCGCACAGGAAATTACAGTATTTAAAAATTAGTACAGTCCTGGTTTGTCTTTAGCCAGTTCTTAAGCCTGGAAGTAAATCTTTTAGCGTCAGGTTTGGTCTTAATGTCAGATGGTAGTGAGTTCCAGAGCTTAGAGCTCTTAACAGAGAACACTGTCTGTCCAAAGCTAGTCCTGCAGTACGGGATTTTACATTTGTGATTTGTGGCACTTCTGGTGAATCTGTTGCTGTTTTGTCTCTCAGTAAATGTACTTAGTGGCTAAGGTGCAAAACAATTAATACATTTGTTAATTAATTTAATGAAACAATTATTGCTAAAGCTATCAAAGCTCATTAGATTATACTATTTAATGATGATACAATGATGATGGCGGATTTGATTTTTGTCCATAATTTTTAGTGCTTGATTGTATAGCGAGCTTATACGTTTGGTGGCAGTAGGAGCGGCCGATGCCCATGCTAACATGCATGTACAGCAGGGCAGCCTGGTTTGGTACGTAGTTTTTGATTAGTTTAAAACAGTTTAGATTACTTTGTATTGTTTTTTTAGATTTTCTTTATATGTTTATTGTATTTAAATTGATCAAGGACTAATACAAGATATTTAAATTCTGTTACAGTATTAATTATTTCAATTTTTTAGGTAAATTTAAATGTTTCTTTTAAATCTAGTTTCTTAACAGACAAACACATAGACACTGTTTTTGAAAGATTTAGAACTAACTGATTTTGGATGAGCCACTGCTGGATGTCAGACATACAGATGGACAGTTTGTCTGCCGCCTGCTCAGGTGACTTAGCGGGTGCATAAAGAACAGCATCATCTGCATAGAGCTGACAGCTGGCACCTGAGCAGTGCAGAGGTAAGTTATTTATAAAAAGACTAAACAGCAGAGGGCTGAGCATCGAGCCTTGTGGAATACACATTTTTATGTTTGAAAGTACAGATATGTCCTGATCTACTTTAACACACTGTGCTCTACACTGAAGATGAGATGTAAACCAGATTACTGCCTCAGCTGAGAAATTAAAACCTGACATTTTAGATAAAAGCAAAGTATGGTTGACCATATCGAAAGCCTTTTTAAGGTCGATAAATACAGCTCCCACCACATTGCCCTTGTCCAGGGACTTCTTTACATTTTCAATTAAACAGCAGTTTGCTAATTCAGTTGAATAACCTGGTTTAAAACCAAACTGCTGTGGGTGGAGGAGCTGTCTGGCTGCTAAATACCCAATCAGTTGTGCTGCTACAACTTTTTCAATGACTTTAGATAAGACTGGTAAAATTGATATAGGGCGATATTTACACGCAGAGTCCTGACTTCCTGTTTTGAATACTGGGATGATTACTGCTTTTTTTTCCCAGGCATTAGGAAATGCACAAATTCTTATGGAGGTGTTAACAAGATGTGTCAGTGGATTAACTAGCACACCTCTGTATTTTTTAAGAAAACAACTATCTGGTTGGTCTGTCTGGTTATCCTTGTCGGCCCTTTAATCATCTGCTGATAATTGAATTGTGTCATAACTGCTTTTAGTTTTTGTTTACAGTTTTTGTCAGACCAATTGATATTAAAGTCACCGTACCATATTGTCTCTCTATAAGAGTCAAGTTGCTTCACTACATAACTTAATTCATCATAAAAGGTAACAGTATGTGAAGGTGGATTATAGAGAACAACAATATTAAAGTTCATAGTAGGTCATAAAATTATGTTCAAGGCTAGACATTCCTGTGGGGTATTCAGTTCAACTAAATGACATTTAAATTTGTCTTTGATGTATATTAATACCCCCTTGCCTGTGTTTCTGTCCTTTCTAAAGCACTGACACCCAGCAATGTCTATCATATTAGCTGGTATATTGCTATGAAGCCATGATTCTGTTAAACAGAGATAGTCCAAGTTTGAGTCCAGCAGAAGTGCAGAGATCTGATCGTATTTGGAAATAAGGCTGTGTATGTTTAATTGACCGCCTAGTATTCCCTTTGGTTTACACTTTACGTCCCAGAGCACACGAGCGTGATTGACAGTTTGAAAGAATAAATGTTGCTTTTGTTTTTGTGCAGCGTGACAGTCAGAGCCATCTGAGCGCATTTGTAGCGTGTTGTCTTTTCCCCCACCGAGGTCGGCACGCCCCGTGTTAGCTGCCGCTCCATCTTCCGACCAACAGCAAAAGCCCACGCCACCACCCACAGCCTCGCGGTTAGTAGCCGGAGTTGTTTCCGGTTCAGTCCTCGGATGGGGATCTGTCAGGCGGGGTGACTCACCGGTGTGGCCGCAGTCCATTGTCTTTAAACGGGTCTCTGATGCGCTCCGCTCCCCGGCATGATGTTGCGCCGTGGAGCTTCTTTTAAAGGAAAGAGATATTTTGCACAGAACAATGCAATTAATCACAATTAAATGCAACATGTCATGCAATTAATCCTGATTAAAAAATTTTTTATGATGATTAAAAAACTACATAACTTAAACCCATCTAACACTTTTATCTCAAGTTTTCGAGACATTGATGACAAACGTACCTTTTGTAAAACTGAACTGGAAAGTGTAGCTCATTCGCACTTGTTATGAAACTGGCATCCATCAAATCCCCTGGTCGTGACGGTCTTACAGCAGACTTATAAATTCTCTTGGAACGACGTTAGACTCCTTATATTTCATACAATACAGGAATGCTGTTACGACCCACTTCAGGGGTATGAGAGGCGTAACAAAAGAAGAGAACTGCAGACAGATGTTCATGACGTAAGCTAACAGAACTTATTGCAGCAAGTGGAAATGGAGAACAAACAAATGGTGGTAAATTAAAAGTGTTGGGGTTAGCGACGCTGCTCAAAGCAAAAACAGAAAATAACCACTATGGTCTAACTCAAAATCAGCCAGTTGAAAGCAAAAACCAGAAATAATCAAACAGGGGGACAGAAACTGGCCAACTAATCTAAGTTAACGAAGAGTGAAGCAGTTTCAGTAGCTATGCTAATACAAAACTCTACATACAATTACAATTACAAAACTAACCTAGCCCAGCACATTCTAACTTTAACAACTAACTAATTAACAACTTTAACTAACTAAAAGAAAAGCCAAAAGGGCTTTACGTATTACCAAACACCAAACAAAGATAACAAAATACAAGACTGTCAGTCAGCAAAATGAAGAACACAAAAGCCAAACAGTTTTAATGCTGTTGGAAACAAATACTAATCTTGCTTCTCAAAACCACCAACTAAGCACACGGTCACAATCAAGTTCACAAGCCAAGGGCAGCCTGTCTGTGCAAACAGTTGCTACTGACTGAGTGGTCGCAGCAGTCTTTTACTTCCTGGTGGAAGGCAGCAGGAGCAGGGATTGGACCAGCAGTTATCCAATCAGGCGGGTGAAGGCGAAGGTGTGACAGTACCAGCCGACTCCAAACAGGCAACAGAGGGCAGGCGTTTACCTGCAGGATGAGTTCCAGGTGGAGGCAATGAGTGGCAGATGTAACACATGCATAGAAAAAAAAAAGAATTACTGCCAAGCATGAAACAAGGGCTTATAACACTAATCCCAACACATGGTAAGGACAAAGACTACTGGACACCCTGAGACCAATCACACTATTAAACACAGAGCAGAAACTCTTATCAGGAAACTTGCAGCAAGACTTCAGACCGGTATAAATCAGATCATCAGTGAAACACAATCTGGCTTCCTTGGTGGAAGAATAATTTACAATAACATCAGGTTGGTCCTGGACTTCACTGCCTACAGTGACATGTTTACAGGAAGTGGCTACCTTCTATTCCTGGACTTCTAGAAAGCTTTGATTCAGCTCAACATCCTTTCATTTTAGAAACGCTCACAGAATTTGGCTTTGGAAATAAATGCATTGATCTAATTGATATGCTACACAATGACATCAACAGCTGTGTAGCTTTGGAGCCCGGTACATGCCGGAGGTTTCCAGTCAGGAGGGAATCAGACAAGGATGCAACACCTCACCCTCGCTGGTTATAATGGTCGCTGAGCTGCTGGCTATCAGTCTTACAAACAATAGGGTTCAAGGTATTAACATTTTGGACAGAAAAATTTTGATAAGCTAATTTGCAGACGACACAACGTTGTTTTTAGAAGATAAGAGAGAAATTCCCATTGTACTTGAATTTATGAACCAGTTTTCTAAGACACCAGCTGTAAAATAAATTACTGATAAATGTGAGATATTTGCTCTACATGACCAAACAGCTCAGTCAGTTTGTAATATCACAATTAAAACTGGAGTAAAATATTTGGGTATCACCATCACAAAAAAGAAGCTAGAGAAAAAGGGAGCATGTAAAAAATATAGAACAAAATGAAATATGTTCTTAATTCATGGCTTCAAAGGGACACAACTATATGTGGAAGAGTGCTCTTAACTAAGATGGAAAGTTTATCAGGTTATTTTTCCTGCATTCTCACTGGAAATCTCTGACAAAATAATTCAACATATTAACAGCATTAATTTCAGCTTTATTTTGAAAAATAAATGTCACTGTTGTAGGTTGTGTGACCAGAGTGGCAGAAAGATGGCAGTAGGCAGAGGTCTTCCAAAAATGACAAGAATTTATTCTCCACGGTGCATGTTTCAACAAAAATATATACGCAACAGAAGCAAAGAAACATAATGTAACTTAACAGTTAACTTAACCAACATAACTGAAATCTAATAAACCAAACATAAAGTAGACATGCACCCTGCTGCATCATCATGGTCCCCCCAACACAGACTAAAGGCCAGCCTTATATAAGCTTGAGTTCTATCCACCAAAATGGCTTCCCTGGGTTCCTCTCACTTAACAGGTGAGTCTATTCATTCAACCTAAATACAACATACAATTTAAATTACCAAATCCCTGTCAACTTAAATAAACAAACACAATTGGTAATAAATTAATCCTGGTACCACCCACAGAACTAGGTAATAGAGAAATCAAACAATTCCTGTAACACAACTAAATCAATCTCCCCCCATACTTAAACCCTTCCAGTGACATCATCAAATCAGGGCAAACCCTATAAATGCAGGAAGTGATGTACTTTCCCTCCTTTTGTCCCTGGAACACATGGTAAGTATGGTGAGTAGCATTCAAATGACATTTAACAAACAAAACTGTTTTAACCAAATAAACAGACCTAATGGTATTAAACAGAGAACTGACTCCCGCTTCAACAGCCGAAACAGTGGCAAATGGTGTGACCTCACCCACTTTGTCACACTCCCCCCCCCTTAAAACCGTTACTCCTCTGAGTCACGGGACAAGAAGTCTGCAATGATATTCTTGTGTCCTGGTTTATACTGGACCTGAAACCGAAATGGCTGAAGAGACAAATACCATCTCGTAATTCTTGCATTCGTGTCTTTCATGCTCTGGATCCACTGCAATGCACGATGATCAGTCTGAAGAACAAACTCATTACCAATGAGATAATACTTTAAAGTGTCCAAGGCCCATTTAATAGCCAGTGCTTCCTTCTCAATAGTTGAGTACTTTTTTTCTCTCGGAAAGAGTTTACGGCTAATATACTGCACCGGCAACAGTTGTCCTTCTTCTCCTTGCAGTAGCACAGCTCCCAGACCTACTCCTGAAGCATCTGTTTGCACTGTAAAAGGAAGAGTGAAATCTGGACACTGTAAAACAGGTTCTTGGCACAAACAGTTCCTTAAATCATTGAAAGCATTCCGGCTTTCCTCTGTCCACTTAACTTTTGTCGGACTTGATTTCCCCGTCATGTCAGTCAGCACCGCAGACCTGGATGAGAAATTGGGGATCAGGCGCCGATACCATCCTACTAACCCCAAGAACGATCTCAGCCTTCTCTTGGTATTTGGTAGTGGTGATGAAAGAATCGCCTCAACTTTCCCCACCTGAGGACGGATACCCCCACCTCCAATCACATAGCCAAGATACTGAACCTCCGGCTTGGCAATGTGACATTTCTTGGAATTAATGACCAGACCAGCATCCTTGACACGTTGAAACACATCAGCAAGATGTCGCACATGCTCCTCCCATGTACGGCTGAAGATGACGATGTCATCAATGTATGCTGCTGCATAGTCCTCCGCTCCGCTCAACACATGGTCCACCAACCTTTGAAAAGTTGCAGGTGCTCCATGCAGACCAAATGGCATCACCGTGAATCTGTACAGGCCATTTGGCACTCGGAAAGTGGTCAAATCTTTTGAAGACTCTGTTAAAGGTACTTGCCAATACCCTTTACAAAGGTCAAGGGTTGTCAGGAAGTTAGCATTTCCCAAGCGGTCAATCAACTCATCAACCCTTGGCATTGGATAGGGATCAAAAGCTGACACAGCATTAAGTTTTGAAAAGTTCACACAGAATCTCAGGTTTGGATCATCTTTCTTTGGAACTAATACCACAGGACTACACCATTCACTATAAGAAGGTTCAATGATTCCAGAACCAAGCATCTCCTCCACTTCCTGCTTCAACTCAGGTAAAAGTTTAGCAGGAATGCGGCATGTAGTGTCTCTTATTGGTTTCTGCTCTGGGGAATGCAAAGTTATATGATGTTCAACAAGGTGTGTGAGACCTGGTTTCGCACTAAAAAGTTCATTTGTCATCAGATTTTGAAGTTCATGACGCTTGTCTGGAGTTAAATGACTAATGTTGGGAAACACAGTTACATCAGCTGAAGAAGGGAGGAATTGCTCCTGAACGTCCTCCTCATCCTCAATAGAGCGAGCCCAACAACATGTACCCAGCTGCGATTGATCATTCCATTCTTTTAACAGGTTCACATGGAAAACCTGATGTTTTTTCCGGCGTTCTGGGAGCAAAAGTTCATAAGTGACTGGGCCGGTTTTTCTCATGATCTTATATGGCCCCTGCCACTTGGCAAGAAGACTGCTTTCAGAAGTGGGTAACAACAAAAGGGACTTTCTGACCTTCCTGAAAAACTCTCCTTTTTGAGGCTTGGTCATATCTCTGCTTCTGATGCTGTTGTACCTGAGCCAGATTATTATTAGCAAGCTCTTGAAACTCTTCTAATTTGTCCCTCATTTTCAGAACATATGAGAGTTCATTACACCTCTGTTGTGGCATGGGACTCTCCCAAGCCTCTTTCAAAATGTCCATGGGACCTCTAACAGAATGTCCATATAATAACTGAAAAGGTGAAAACCCAGTGGATGATTGTGGAACTTCTCTGTAGGCAAACAGCAAGAATGGAAGCCACTGGTCCCAGTCAGACCCTGAATCATTCACAAACTTCCTCAGCATGGACTTCAAAGTCTTGTTAAACCTCTCGACAAGACCGTCTGTTTGTGGATGGTAAGGACTGGTCTTAACACCATGAATTCCAAGCAGACTGTATACCTCTTTCAGCAGTTTTGAAGTGAAGTTGGTACCTCGGTCAGTAATGATTTCTTTTGGGATCCCAACTCTAGAGAACAGCTGGATGAGGCAGTTAACAATTTGGCGAGCTTTTATTTTCTTCAAAGGAAATGCTTCTGGGTACCTTGTGGCATAATCACAGATTACAAGAATATATCTGTGACCTGCACTGCTCCGTTCTAGTGGGCCCACAATGTCCATAGCAATACGAGAGAAGGGTATATCAATAATGGGCATGTTAACTAAAGGGGCTCTATCTCCTTTCCTGCCTGGAGCCGTTAATTGGCACTGTGGGCAAGCCTGGCAATATTTAACTGTATCAGCGTACTGATGGGGCCAGTAAAACCGGGGAACCATTCTAGCAAATGTTTTAGTTTGGCCTAAATGTCCTGCCCAGGGTACAGAATGACTCAGTTTCAGAATTGTGGACCTTAAACTCTGGGGAATGACAAGCTGATCACCAATCTGACTACGGCGATAAAGTAGGTTTCCTTTGATCACAAACACTTCCTCTCTACCTTTCACTTGAGTCGTTTCTGGTGCACATTTATCAAACAAAGATTTAAGTGCGGGGTCTTCTCTCTGCAGTCCAGCTATATCACTATCTACAGGAAAATGCATACTCTCCACAGGCTCTGCAATGTACTCATCTATCTTTGTACCCCTCACTCTTTCTTGTCTTCTTTGTCTCCTGCTTTTCTTTGGTTTACCTTGTGTACTGTACTCAGCCATAGGCACATCCTCCTTGGCAAACGGCAGCTCCTCCCATCCAACTAAAGTTGCCTGCTCCTGCTTAGCCTTGGACCTGGTGATAGCTAACAAACCTTCATTAGCTTTAGCTTGGCAAGAATGTTTAGTTATCAACTGGGTAAGAATGGGAAGATCACAACCTAACACCACTTGATAGGGGAGTCGTTCTAGCACCCCTACTGCAAGTGTGAAAAGTCGTCCCTCCACTTGAATAGGTACCTCTGCAATGGGATATGACACTTTATCACCATGAACACAAGAAACATCCACTATGTCTCCACAAAAAATTGCATTTCTTGGAATAGCATCTTGCCTCACAAGGGTACGGTTACTCCCCGAATCCAGCAGAGCTACACACGGTTTGTCATCAATAAACACTCCAATTGAAAGCTCTTCACGCTGACATTCAAAGACATCATCCTTTTCAATCTCTCTGAAAGACACTTGGGGAGATGAACACATGTAGTTTTTGCTAGCATATTTCCTTGGACATTCTGCTTTAAGATGACCAACCTGACCACAAACATGACATGCTCTTGGGGCCTGGTTTCTGTTTTCAGGTTTAGCAGAACTAAGAGGGTAAATATTTTGTCTTGTATGTCTAGTTTTATTGTCATTATCAAAAGATTTATTGTAAGAAGTAGGAGGACGGGACTTAACTTGGAAACGGTCGTTTGATGATCGACGAGCAGCCAAGAAAGCCTCAGCCATTTCTGCTGCTTCTTTTGAGGTCTTTGGGTTGCGCTCCTTTACCCATGTGCGAAGTTCAGGGTTCAAGACTTTCAGAAACTGTTCCATAATGATGGCATCCCCGATTTCCTCCTTTGTCTTTGATTCTGGGTTCAGCCATTTCACATACAAGTCTTTAAGGCGGACCTGAAGTTCTTTTGGAGTCTCCTCCTCTCCCAGGATACTGGAACGAAATCTCACACGATAGGTTTCAGCACTTATTTCAAACTTCTCAAGAACAGCACATTTCACTTTTGCATAGTCCATGGTATCATTAATGTCCATTGCAACATATGCAGATCTAGCTTTACCAGTTAGCAGTGGTGCTAGATGAAGAGCCCACTCATCTTGCGACCACTGACAAGCATGAGCAATTCTTTCAAAGGTGATTAAATAATGTTCAATATCCTCACCTTCATTGTAAGGCTGCATTTTTGGACTTTTCCGGCCAGACTGCCTCAGGTTAGTTTGCCGGGACTCACCAGGTGCCTGCAATGATTGGGACTGATTTTGAACCACTGGAAGCTGTGTTGAATCTGCCGTGGTTTCTCTGGGTGAAGCAGATGCTGTCGCTGGGACATCTGAGAACTGCTGACGACCTTGACTTCCCTGTTGCATTTGCTGCTGCAATTGGGTAAACTGGTGCTGGATCCGCCGCCATCTGTCTTCCTGGTGCTTGCGCTCCTGCTCAATTCTGGCATCCCGATCAGCCTGTTGCTGCAGAAGGCTTTGCAGAAGTTTTGAAATATCAGCTACACTTTCTTGTCCTGAAGATTGGCCACTCACCACTTCTGGCTGGGCACTTCCATCTTGGGGCTCATTAGGCTGGCATTCAGCTGCTGGGCCTTTCTTTTGTCTGGTTGACATCCTTTCACTGCCTCCTTCTGGCCTGGACAAAACCACCGCTGCCACCAAATGTTGTAGGTTGTGTGACCAGAGTGGCAGAAAGATGGCAGTAGGCAGAGGTCTTCCAAAAATGACAAGAATTTATTCTCCACGGTGCATGTTTCAACAAAAATATATACGCAACAGAAGCAAAGAAACATAATGTAACTTAACAGTTAACTTAACCAACATAACTGAAATCTAATAAACCAAACATAAAGTAGACATGCACCCTGCTGCATCATCATGGTCCCCCCAACACAGACTAAAGGCCAGCCTTATATAAGCTTGAGTTCTATCCACCAAAATGGCTTCCCTGGGTTCCTCTCACTTAACAGGTGAGTCTATTCATTCAACCTAAATACAACATACAATTTAAATTACCAAATCCCTGTCAACTTAAATAAACAAACACAATTGGTAATAAATTAATCCTGGTACCACCCACAGAACTAGGTAATAGAGAAATCAAACAATTCCTGTAACACAACTAAATCAATCTCCCCCCATACTTAAACCCTTCCAGTGACATCATCAAATCAGGGCAAACCCTATAAATGCAGGAAGTGATGTACTTTCCCTCCTTTTGTCCCTGGAACACATGGTAAGTATGGTGAGTAGCATTCAAATGACATTTAACAAACAAAACTGTTTTAACCAAATAAACAGACCTAATGGTATTAAACAGAGAACTGACTCCCGCTTCAACAGCCGAAACAGTGGCAAATGGTGTGACCTCACCCACTTTGTCACAGTCACTATATAAGGAAAGCAGAGTGAAAACCAGCAAGGACGGGGGTGTAAACCAGGGGCGGTTCTAGGATCCGAGGTTTAGGGGGGCTGAGCACCCAGACAGGCTAGAGAAATTTCACCGTCTTATATATTTTAACACAATTTCATTCCCACATTTGTGAAAGAAAAGCAAAACACTTTTTGGTAAATTCTGTGACGAAACCATCAAATTTGATAAAGGTTGTTTAAATGCTGAGCCACAGCAGAAGAGGAATGGATGGATATCTTTACCGTTATTGAAATATGACAATTTAAAATCAATATATTTTAGAATGTTGTTCACTCTCTCCCACTCTAGCCCCACTCAAAACAAACTCTCACAACTCCTACAATTTCCGTCGTAGAGACATAAATTATACATCAAAACGGAGGAATCTGAGTGGCTACGCAGAGAACCAAGTGTGACAGAGCTGGGATTTACAGATTTTGAGCTATGCCTCTCCAAGCGAGGATAAGTCTACTTCTTCTCCCATAAACTTCCATTCAAATCTGGATTTTAAGAGGAAAATGTAAATTAAGTTCGCATTACAGTAAAATAAATCCCATCCCTGCGTTCCCCAGACCCTCCTGGTGCTCATGGTGAAAAAATTATTTGGATATCTCATATAGTTTTCTCTTAATGAAGAGTTGTTAGGGAGGTGCGTAGAGTGATTGGAACAGTGCAGCTCTGGTCTCCTCTCTGTGTGCCTGTTAACAGAGTTTGGGGCATCGTCATGACAACTCACTGAGCTCTCAGCTGTTAGGAGCCAGCTGACCTTTGACCTAATTCATTCAGTTTTATTAATCCAGTTTATGGACTTCTTACCTGGTTTTGTCCTTTTAATGAGTCCAGATATGTCTCTATCCTTTATTCCTGTCTCCTCCTTGTCCTTCTCATTACAACAGGCCACATGTCCTCCTTTCTCTCCTCCTCTGTCTGTCCTCTCATCATGTCCTTTGCTGCTCAGTTACATGATGGACTATGTTTCAGTTGCCAATTCAACTCTGTTTCAGCTCTTTCTGCCTTTTACAATGATTTGTTCTACAATCCACCAGTTCAGCACATTTAATATTCAGTTTCAGCTTTAAATACTTTAACTATTCACTTCAGCTTCATCATTACTTCAGCTGACACTTCAACAAGCAGATTTCAGCCATTTTCAGCCATGTTTAACTATCTTAAGCGAATATCAGGTAAACTTTCCACCATTTTAACTACATTTAATCATCAGTTTGAGCTTTAAATCCTTCCAATTATTGACTTAAGCTTCATAAATACTTCTGCAGCAACCATAATTCAGCCCTTTTCAGCCATCTTCAGCAATCTTAAGCACATTTCAGTTCAACCTTTCACCCTTTCAGCAACTTTAAACTCCAGTTTGAGCTTTAAATTCTTCAACTTGTCACTTCAGCTTCATAAATACTTCTTCAACAACCATTTTTAACCATTTTTCAGCATTTCAGTTCAATCATTCAGCATGAAAGCATTCACACGTGCTGTTCTGCTAATAACAGCTTTTTCTAGACAACTCATTCTGATACAGCAGCTCCTCAATATACACAAACAGTATGGATGTACATGTGAATGATGTGTTTCATATCTAATAAGAGATAAAGACACTGATACACTGATCCAACTTACAACAACGTATTACTTATTCTTGATAGACACACCATTTGATCTCACACTCTTACCTGAACCTGGCTCTGTTTTACAAAAACAACATTTTATGTCCATGATGAGTCTGTGTCTGTACACACACGCACACACACACACACACACACACACACACACACACACACACACACACACACACACACACACACACACACACACACACACAACACACACACACACACACTCTCAAACCAGGGTTATAATGTTAATGTGCATCCAGTCAGTTAGCTGGTCAGTAGCATCTTGGCTTTAATATGAACACATGCACATACATAACAGCAGCTTCTCTCATTCCAGTTCAAACAGAGGACAGTGGTACTGACCACTGCTAACGTTTCTTAGCTAGAAAAATGTTGGCTAACTCCTACCTACCAACATAAAGAGTAACCTAAGCTTAAATGCAGCAAACATGAGGACTGCTGATGATAAGAATGTGTTGGTATTGAGTGGTAGAAATTGATAATTGTGCCACCTCTCCTGGTTGAAGCCAGGTTCTTCCACCACTACAGCAGACACTCAGGAAGGCAGCATCGCTCTGTGCAGAGAGCTCAGAGCCCGAGGTGGGGAAGGCAGGCGGGATCACACCATTTTAGAGAAAACAAGAAGAATATTTTTCTTGTTAAAATATTATGTTTCAACCAAGCACAGTATGGTTTTTACACATTTCTAGTTTGTTAAAAAAAACTAGAAATGTTAGGGGTGCTGGGATTCAGTTTAGGGGTTGTTATGTAGATAGATGAGCAAACCAGTTGGTTTAGGTGCTTTATGGTAAACAAGATGGTGTATGGGTCAGAATACAGGGAGGAGGCGGATGGAGTATCTTTATCTTGAACTGTGGGTCCAGCTCCGTTTATTTACAGTAGTTCAGCTCAGCAGTGTCATACCAGTCCTGCAATAACAAGCAGACATCAGTCAGTAACTGGACTCAATATTACAGGCTGTGTTACACAAGCATGATACACACAATACCCTCAAGCAGATCTGCACTAAACAGTAACATATAAACCAGCAGGTCTGAGGATAAACACCCCCCTGCCTGAAGAACCCCAAGCAGCTAACTGGTCCCCACATAATGTCAGCATTACTATTAAGGAGCGTCTCGTTGGCTGGACTAATCCAGATGGAGCAGTGGCGCCATCTGTTGACTAACACCCATACATCCACCTAACAGAGTCTCCGCCCTGTTGCGGGTAAATGTCTGAGCTTAACTTCGCTCGTATTAGATAGAACTGAGCCAACAGGAAATCCTCACTTTCCTCATCGACTTAACACTCAGGATAATGAACCAGCTGACATAAACCTCTGTAGGACGTCTCACGTAGGCAGAGGAGAACTTCTACAGCAGAACTCGTCTGCTTCACTCGTGGCTAAAACCGGAACGAACCCCAACTCTACTCCGTCACTTCCCTCCCACCGTCACAGAGGCTCAGTCCTACACACCCACAACCCAGTCTTTACTACAGGGGCTTCAGCCCCCACAATGGGCTAGAAACGCCTCTGGTGTACACGCCATAGACTTTGCTGTAATGAAAGGAGCTTTAAAACTTAAATGCTTAAATTCCTTTACTAGACACAGAGATTCCTTCTGGTTCTGCATTCCCAGGGCAGTTTTCCAAAAAATGGGAGGTACTGACTTTGTACTACGATGTGATGATGATGTACGTAAACTGAAGTTTCACTGCACAATTCAAGAGAATAATAAAGTTAAAAGCAGTTCCCATTACTGTGAGAAGAATGATCCAACAAACCAGGGTGCGTTCTGATATTCCAGTAGAACTGAAGCCGCTCTGGATCAGCGGCGACACTTGAACAGTTTGACTTCAATAACAGATTCATTGGAAACGGCTTAACAGCCACTATTACCCTTTCCACTTAAAAAGAAAGGACATTCTTAAGGACGATGATACAGAAACATCAGGAAAAGAAGGAAAAGATATTTGTCTCATCCACTTCTACCTACAACTAAAGAAGTGTCTTTAAAATCCTAAATGGAATATTCCCATCACACAACTTCCTACATGAGAAATTTAACTTGGAGAACAACTCATGTGGATTCTGTGAGATAGAAATGGAAACAACAGAACTTATTTTTCTACTGCAAACAAGCGTATGAATCTCGGACGTCTTTCAAAGTGGCTTCACTCAGAAAATATCCCAGCGCCCCTCTGAATATGTGCTGAGTCACTGCTGGAACATTAAAGGAGAAGAACTTGGAATTTCTTGGGAATAACTTGATCTGCTGGCCAAACATTTTATTCATAGATGTAAATCTGCCAGAACTAAACCCACTTTAATGGTTGGAAGAATGAAGTGAAAATCTTCTCAGAATGTCTTTGTAGAAAATGAAAAGAAGCCAAAGACTTCTTTCCTGGATGGACTTGTTCATGTTACTAGGCTGAGACCCACCTGCTGTTTGTTCTTAATCCCCTTTCTGTTCTCCTTTATGTTATTCCTCTGAGTTCAAGAGCCGCCTTAACACATAGAACACGGATAACATGGATATAGTGGCTTTTCCCACATGTTTGTAGACATGTTGTAAAGCAATAAAGCTTTATTAAAAGCAGCTTGTTTTCTGGTTCCAGACAATAAAGCATGTTGGAAAGAAGGTGAGAACGATGTTCTGTGCAGAACAACTCATGAAATGAAGACAGAAGGAAGAACATCGTTACTTAGTTTGAACCAAAGAAAAAAATGATGCACTTTTGTCAATCTTTATATTTTAGGAGGAAAATTCCACATCCATAAAAGTACATTTCACAATCCAACAGCAGCATTTAAGCTGTTTCTGATTGAAGCTGATTTTTACTTTAAGTCTATAAAACTGATTTCTAATCAGAAATGCAGATTAATAATTAATATTCATTCACAGCTTTTCAGCCAATAAACTGTCACAAATACTATTATTATATATAGAATATTATGAAGTCTGTCACGCCAGTTTTTCTTTCATTTCTCTTTCTATTTGTTTACTTTCTATACTTTATTTTATTTTCTACTTTATTTTTCCTCTTCATTCCGTTTCTTTCTTCATGTGCATCTTGTACAAACTGGACTGGATTTACTTTCACTGTCTGTTTATTGTTTGTCAGGTTTGAATAAAGCATAAAAACAATGAAGACACAAAGCCAATAATGTGAGACAGGTCCAGTTTCTCTGAACATCTGATGACGTTCAGCTTTAGTTTCACAGCAGTTCTCTCAGAGTTTCTGTCATACGTGTTGTTTTCTGCAGCCTGTCAGGATGTCTGATCACAGAGGAAGGCTGTGCTTCTCTGGCCTCAGCTCTGACCTCCAACCCCTCCCATCTGAGAGAGCTGGACCTGAGATACAACCATCCAGGAGACTCAGGAGTGAAGCTGCTGATGGCTGCACTGAAGGATCCACACAGACTCAGGTATGGAGAGGCTGCTGCAGCCACACAATGTCTGATAGAGGAGGAAGATCTGCAGACATTTTCTCTGTCCTTCACTCAGTCCTGCTTCATGCTGGATATGAGTGTTATATGAACCATCACACATGTAGGAGCCTTTTTCCTTTGCTCACAGCCGATATGTGAGTAGGAGAGTCTCCAAGGAGAACATCTGCAGGAACAACAGTGATAACTGTCTGTTGCTCAGAGTTTCTTCAGTCTGAAAACATCTCTGCAGGTTAAAGGGACATTCTGTCATAGAAACATCTTTTCTGTCCTCTGACCCTGGATCAGACACAGAGATGCTCCAGGAAATGTTAGCTTAGCTTAGCTTAGCACAGATATTTATAAAAGCGTGTGAACAGTCCAGGGCCGGACTGGGAAACTTTGTCAGGCCAAGAGTCATTCATGCATCAGGCCACCCTGGTCTTGACCACACACGCATGTTCACACACCCACACCTAAATGCATGGGCACAAACAAAACACATGCATGTGCGCGCGCACACACACACACACACACACACGTTTTTGGTTGATTCAAAACGAATAAAATAATAATGTAGACAAGACAATCTCTTTATTTCTTTTTTAGATTGAAACAACAACTTAACAAATTATAATAACAAAAATAAACTGCTGTAAATATATGACTTTGTCCCCTGCTCTGACCCACTTATAGGTCTGGACCCCAAAGTTTGTAAATGCTTCCTTAGAAGGTCAGCATGCGGCGCATCAAAGCACTGGATTCTGCCACCTTATCAATAATGCCATCACTGTCTAGTTCCATCAATATTTCCTTCTCTGTCGACATCAACAGAAATGCCTCTAGGCGGTCCTGGCTCATGGAGGTCCGAAGTCTGTTCTTCACAAATTTCAATGTGGAGAAGGTCCTTTCACAGGCCACTTGTGTTACAGACAAGGTCAGCAAGAACTTGTATGCCAGACCAATGACATGGTAGGCATCTGTGAGCAAGTTGAAATGAGACAGGACGTGATAGCAGCATATGGGACAGTTATTACAAGAGGAGCAGTGACTGTTCTTTAACTCCAGGCCCTCCTCAGGATCCTCAGTGTGCACACCCTCTTCTGAAGGTTCAGGTTCAGATGCCATCTTCAGTGTCTCCCACTGATTAGCAAGGCTAGTCAGTTCTGCCTGCAAGGTTGGAATTGTGGCACGCTCATCAAATTTGGCCAGGCATTTGCTAACCTCTCCCAGAGCTGTTTTTGGAAGCCCTTTATCCCTGATGTCTGGAAAGTTTCTTGGGTCCATGCAGGCAAAGTCTGAGCAGAGCACTGCACAAGCTGCATAACGACAGTGGATGCTCTCTGTGACTGTGTCGAGGATTACATTATGCACTTTGATGTTATAGTTACTCTCAACATCCAAAACAGGTTCCTCTTGTGACATTTCACCTGGCATGGTTTTCTTTTTTCGTGTGCGTTTCTCTGGGAGCGCAGTCTGGACTTCAACATCACAGTCATCCTGTTCCTGGAGAGTGGTGTTTGCCCACTGCACAAACACTTCTGCTGCTTCCTTGACACCATCAAAGTCCCTGGAACACTTTCTCAGACTGTCTTCTGTTCCCGTTATTAAGCGCTGGGCAGTTAGTATATCCATGCCACTGGTCTGAAGATATTTGGAGACAGGGGATGTCACTTCAAATATCCTGAGGAATATCTGTGCTGTGAGTATGGTTTCATATCTCAGAAGTGCCTCCACATATCCTCTGGCCTTGACCCGTACAGCAGGCTTCATTGTGTCATCTTCCTCAATCCTTTTCATTGTGATCACCAGGTCAGTGAAAAGTGCATGTTCAGGCTTTCCAAATGAACCAAAAACTTTGCTCAAGGCTTGATCTTTCGCCAACCAACGAGTTTCACCTATTGGAGCAAGCCTTCTGTTTCTCCTGTCTTCACTGACTTTCTCCCACAGGTGCATGCGTTTGTATGACTCCCGAATGAAACTGCTACATCATTTAACAATGAGAACAGTGATGCACTTTCCACAACGACTCCTGTAGTGTCTGTCAACACAAGGTTAAGCACATGAGCATAACACCATATGTGGACTTGCTTGGGAGACTCTCCTGTGAGCAATGCAGAAAACCCCCTGTACTGCCCTTGCATGTTAGCAGCTCCATCGGTTGAGTTACCAACACAGTTTTTTATCTCAATGCCTACTTTATCAAGGGTTTTTCTCACTAGCTCTACAAAGTATGCACCTGTCGATGCCTCACAATCAATGACAGCTAGTAGCCTCTCATGGATAACATCAGTGACATATCTCACGACTATAGCACACTGGTCTTTAGATGTAAGGTCTTGGGTTGTATCCAGTTGGACTGAAAACATCTTTGCCTCCCTTACCTCATCAGCAATAGTGTGCTGGATTAGATGACTGACAGTATCAATGACTTTGTTAACTGTTTGCTTTGAGAGCAGAGTTACAAGGGACCCCCTTCCTTTACCCCCTCCAGTCTCATGTGCCGTCTTGCTCTGCTTTATGCAGTCATTGACATGCTCTTGTAAGCAAACATCATATCTGCTCAGCAGCAATATCATCTCTAAAAAATTTCCATGGTCCAAGGCCATGTTTTCCAGGCTGTAAGCAGCTTCGTGTTTATCCCCTCTGTAGCTGAGGCCACGCTTACCAAGCACTTTGACGATATTGACCACACGTTCCATGACTTGCCTTTTCTTCCTCACTTGCTCTCTGTGTACTGACATCTGCTTGTCACTCACTAGGCTACGGATGTCAGCCTTGTTAGCCCTCAGGAAATAAACCTCTGCACTCTCTCTGTGCAACTTGCTCTTTTCATGTTCCTCTATTCTTTGGTGGACATGCTTCCATGCCTGCATGCCTCCTTTTACAAAAGAGTTATCAGAAGACTTGGCGAACATAAGACACACAGAACAATACAGTGAATGAGAATCATCACAGTAGGTTAGCCATTGTCTATGTGTCCCATCCTTAGTGTAAAACACTTTGGGAATGGCTTTCTTGGGATTTTGTTGCGGATGGTACCGGAAAAAAAAATCAAAATCTCCAGAGTGAGGGCGAGCAAAATAATCAAACTGTCTCTCTGAGTCTGAGTGTCTGTCTCTGTCCTCAGTAGGCCTTTCCCTAGCACTGCTCCCTGGACATGTACATGACTTTTCAGTATACTCAGCATCTGCTGGGAGTGTAAGAATAACCAGTATAATTATTATATTATTGTCAATAATATATTTAATCAATACTAAAATAATGATATTGTCAAAAATATGTTGGGTTTTTTTTCAAATGTTTCATAGTCATAGCCTATTAAATCTTAAACCACTGACACATGCAATTGTAGATGACTGTCTGTTCTTTACCTGTCAGTTGCTCTGAACTAGTACTGGCCACAACATCTAAAGCACCAGAGCTGGTAATATTTTCACCTTTGCATAGGAAACATAGAAATATATTTTAATATCAATTTTGCAATGGCCAGTAGCAAAGTTTACAAGAATGTACAAGAAGAAAGCATAACAAATGACTCAACTAGCAAAGCCAACTAAGACTAAACCTAACAATTAATCTACAGAGGGACAGCCTTATTACACATGGCAGTGGCACATATATGCACACAACACATGCAAACTTGCACGCATACCTGGGCGCACACACTCACACTTATAGTGAATTCCAGATAAAAGACCACCTATGGGACCTACTGTAGTTTTTAAGGTTGAAATATACAGTAACTTTAATGCTGTATTTGTGATAGTACTAAGAGAATAAATATTTTACATAATAAGTAGTGCCAAGGTTAGAGCTAAACATAATCATGTCATGTAGAATATCAGCATCTAGTAACCAAACACCAACATAGAGGGAAAGCTAACGCTAACTAGCAGTGAAGTACTGAAGCCTTCAACAGCATCTAGTAACCAAATATCAATACTGGAGGGAAAGATGGTGGAAGTTTTAACAAACAAACAAAAAAAAAGAGAAGAATCAAAATTAGAGAGCAAAAAACATCTGTCATGGTTATCAACTTTCAATTGTAAGTCTCTTAAAACTTAAAATTGTAAGAAAAGTTTATGAAATACATAAATCAGTGTCATTAAATATTTTATATGCATTTAAATATTTGATAAATTAATTTACTTTTATGTATTTAATTCGAAACCTAGTATTGTTCGAATATATTTAATCACTTCACCATTTTATTGATCAAATTAGCATATTTTTCCAAGTCCCTTTTTTTGCTGTAGTTAAATCTACTACATATATTGTGTCTGTCGGCCTGACTTGAGCCTTTAAATGTGTTCTTGTAGGAGTTGATTTGATTACATTCTATGAATTATCAACATATCAGGCCTCTTGTTTTATGTGAAGTGTCACATACAATCATATATATAACACATATATACAATGATATATGTATCATTGTGGTGGTGTCATTGCATCATGTCATACTTTAAAAGGCTTTAGCTGTTAAACTGGAAGCAGATCTGGTTTAGTTATTCAATATAAATTATACCAAAAATGAGACCAATTAAACCAGTTCGAATGGGCCCCGGACCAGTTTGTACTGGAAAAGTTGGGCCCCAGTGCATGAAAGGTTAAGAACCCCTGGTGTAACCTATGTCTTATTTATCTTCATTTCAAGGCAAGGGCTACACAGGCTACATATTTACACTGTGAAGCCTGAAAGTGTACAGCCTCAAGGACCCTTGGGTCCTTGGACCTCATACTGTGTTTAAAAGAGTATTTTGTATCAAAGTTTTGTGTGTTTTTTTTAAGTAACTTACTTGTAGACGCATCTTCTTTTTTTAATGGTATGGGGAGCCTGAATAAGTCTGTGACTTTAAGGCATTTCGCCGCATCATCCTCCAGCGCCTTTCTTTTTCTCTCTCTCTCCCTCTCGGCGCCGCCTTTCCTTTTTCCTCGTTGGGAGGAGTCCATCCCGTTGTTTGCTAGCAGTAGCTACACCCCCACACCGTAGCACCAGACACACGTCTCATCCCTCGACACGCGCTGTCTGTGTGGTTGCTACGGACTATTAGGGCGGGTGTTAATTGTAATAAACCAATCGTCTTGCCCTCCTTACATTCTACTGGCCTGAGTGGCCTCTGATTGGCCTGGCCTGTCTCCTGGGCGGGAAGAGAAAGAAAAGGAAAAAAAAAAAAAAAAAAAAAGAGATGCAGGCCAGCAGGCCAATCCTAGACCGGCGCTCCGGGAATACTCCCGGTTCTCCCTATGGCCAGTCCGGGCCTGGAACAGTCATGTTCTTGTAAAGTTCTCTTTAGAAATCAGTCCATGTGGAAATGTGCACGTGTTGATCAGACCTGTATTCCTACCTCTGTATAGATACATTTAAACACATGATGGATGAAAAGCTTCCCATGAATGATGATGCTCAGTGATTCTCCCACTTACTGGAGGCTCCTGATGCTGAATCACAGCAACAGACCCACAACATGAATTTAGATGAGACACATATAGAGCAGGAAGTATTCTGGTCCCTGAAGACTCGTTCGCTCTAGATTCTTTCATTCATGTCGTCTTCTGTTGGTGCCGGTGCTCCGTGCAACGTCACACATGAGTGTCGTTGCAGTTTTTATCAATTTCCTTCAATTAGCTGCACACAGCTGATCACAATGATGGAGACAGTCAGTGGAGCCCCTCCCCCTGATCTGATCTGAAAAGAGGAGTTAGACAGGAAAACACAAGTTCTTTACTTCTTCATGCTCCTGAAGTCTGGCTTAGTGTTTGATGATCTGGACTCATAATGAGGACATGAATGAAAATGACTGAGAGAGTCACTGGATTTCTGTCCAGACTTTGTCACTTTACACTCAATATTCACTCAGCAGTCACATGACTTAAATGTTGGTTGTTTTAGCAGAAAATGCAGCGTCATGCTAACGATTTCAGACCTGCCGGTGGACTGGATTCCTGTGGGACTGGATCAGGAGTCTTCCTGTATCAGTGCTGCTGATCAGTGGTGTAAATAGATGATAAGGACCTACTGGAGCCACTAGGAGGCGGAGTAGAGCCCTACTGTCCCGTAGGAATGGACTGATAACCACTGATAATGCTGCTTCAGTCATGTGATAACGGCTGGATCGGGTGCTGGAGGAGGTGATGGAGATGGCAGTGTGTGTGTGTGTTGTGATGAAGATGATGATGTTACATCAGGTTTCCTGGTTAACGTGAAAGGACTCAGTATGTTCACAGCTGATGTTGAGGAAAGATGAGACAGACTTTCCTGAACCCTGTCACATCCTGTATTTCAGCAGCTGCAGCTCCATGTCTGACCACCAGAGGCAGTCTAACCTCTCCTCTTCACTCAGGACTTTAGAGCTTTGATGATCTCATGCTGCTGATTCAGTAATTACTAATTCAATCATCCATCAGATGATCAATCAGCTTCAATAACAGTGTAGATGTTGGAGTCAGTAGAAGCTGGTGATGTGGCTGCACTTCAAACTGGAAATGAATCAGCAGACTGGATCAGATGTGGAAGAAGTGTGGTGAGTTGATGCTGCTGATCCCTCTGATTTGTTCCTGCTTTAGAAAGAAATGTGTTTGTGTCCACACAGCAGCAGGATCTGCAGGAATAATGTGAGGGAACAAATCCTCAGTGTGATGATGAAGCAGCTGTTAGTGGTCAGTAGGAAACAAGCCATCACAGCTCCAAACACACACATCATGGCCTCAAACAGAGTCTCTGACAGTCATTTAGCTTCATGTGCAGGAAAAGAAGCACTTTAACATTTCCCAGCTGAGTCACAACAAAGAATCTGAGCCAATCTGCTCTGCAGAGGAGATTATTGTCAGAAGCTGATCAATAAGACTTCAGGGCAGAGAGAAGATGCAGCTCTTGGTTAGATCAGGAGTTTCTGCAGAGTTCTTCATCTGTGAAGAGATGAAAAGGAGAAGATGGTTGAAAGAAGAAACTGGGACTTCCACAAAGCAGTTTTCTTGGTGTGGGTGTGGACCAATCAGCTTCCTGATTCTGCTCCTTCTAGTCTGGAGATGCTCCAATCAGGTGGACGTGTCCAGATGTTGGACTGTTCCTTTCTCAGTGTAGAACAAAGTGTGTATGAGAGCCATGTAATGTCCATGTTAGCATGCTCTGACCCCCCTCCTCCTTTCAGGGTGGAGTCTGCTGGAGAACCATGGTTGAGACCAGGTCTGAGGAAGTGTAAGTGTGTTTTTCATTGGATTCATCACATTCAACCATCTTCACACTGTCCCATCACTCATTCATCAGTCAGCATCAAAGTGTCAATAGATCAATAACTGCAGCTGGATTGTGTTTGTTCTCTCCATCAGATTCCTGTCCACTCACCATCCACATGGACACAGTGAGCAGAAACCTCAAACTGTCTGACAACAACAGGAAGGTGACATATACGGAGAAGCATCAGTCATATCCTGATCATCCAGACAGATTTAACAGGCCTCAGCTGCTGTGTGAAAATGTTCTGACTGGTCGCTGCTACTGGGAGGTCGAGTGGAGAGGAAACGTTTCTATATCAGTGAGTTACAGAGAAATCAGAAGGAGAGGAGACATTTTCACAAAATTAAGAACATTCCTCACAGGATATGACTGTTTGTTTGGATTCAATGATCAGTCCTGGAGTCTGAGATGCTCTGATGATGAAGGTTACTCTGTCTGGCACAAAGACAGAGAAACACGCATCTCCTCCTCCTCCTCCTCCTCCTCCTCCTCCTCCTCCTCTGTCTCTAACAGAGTAGCAGTGTATGTGGACTGTCCTGCTGGCTCTCTGTCCTTCTACAGAGTCTCCTCTGACTCACTGATCCACCTCCACACCTTCATCACCACATTCACTCATCCTCTCTATGCTGGATTTGGGTTCTGGCCCTGGTCTGGTTCCTGGGTGTGTGTGTGTTGAGTGTAAAGAGTGTGATGGTAGCAGAGAAACTCTGACTGGTGAACAGATAGTTCAGTCTGTACATGTCTGTCTCTTTCACTCAGAAACATCTTTTCAGATTCATGGATTCAATCAGTTTGTGTGTGAAACTCTTCTAAATGATTCCTTGGAAACTTCTTCCTCTTCCAGTCCTTTAAAGATGGAAGCTGTGCTTCTTCCAGGATCCACATGTTGTTTCCAGTCAAAGCTTCACACTGAATATCAGGATGTTGTGTTCACTTCATGTCAGCTGCAGTTAGTTCCACTTCATGATGCTGGAAATGAAAATCCTCCCAGTGTTTCACTCTTAGTTTGTTTGCTTCATTCTGTCTTTATTTGGACTTTCTCACATTTTCACATGTTGAATTAAAGATTCATTTTCACGTCACAAATTTCATGTTTTGCTTCATTTTTCACCACAAATGTTTGACTTTCTACTTGAAATGTAGAATTTAAAGAATTTTCATTCAAACTTTCACATATAAATTTTATCTTTATTTTCATTCAGATTATTTTAGACGGTTTATGAAAATATTTGATGTTTAATGAAAAATAAATGTTATAATTTCTCTCACTTGGATTTCAGTGTATGTGGTTTTGATATTTTATTTCAAATTTCATTTTATTTTTTGTTTCAATCCAGTAACTCATTGGAATTCTTTGAATTTTTTAAATATTTTCCATCATGTTTAATTCTTTGTTTTGTTTAATAAACATTTAACTTTTATTCTGAGGTTGTTTTCATGAGAAGAAACGTCTTGTTGTACCTCGATGTTCTACCAAACGCTTCAGAAGGTCTTTGGTTCCTGCAGCTGTCAGATTTTTTAATGAATCTGTAGCTTTTTGTTTGTTTTGTTGTTTGTGTTGAACCATGTTTTTAGTATATTTACATATTTAAGTTTTTATCATGTTTTTCCTCTTTGAAAATGTTTGAGATTTTTAGTGGCAAAAAAATTTCCTTTGGGGGATGAAAAAAGCTGATCTTAAATAAAATTTTCTTTCTGTTGTGACTCGTCTTGAATATTTTTCTTTATGATTGTGATGATGATGATGATGATGATGATGATGATGATGATGATGTTCCAGTGAACCAGTAGATGAGAGAGATTCTGTACTTTTCCCTCCGAGACATGAAGAAGAAAATAAAACTACCAGCAGCATAATTTCAGGATGAATGTTATTGTGTGAGTTACATCAGCAGCTAATTTCCAATGAACAGGAGATGAATGAAAGTGGCCTCCAGTCAGGGCGACTATATTTCTAATCACATCATCAGGGTTTGCTGCCTGTTGACAGGCTGATCTGCAGTGATTTAATAACAATGAAGTCCATCTCTTCTTACTCTTTATCTTTCTATCCTTTTCTTTTCTACTCGTAAACTCCTGTGTTCCTAAGAGGAAAACAGGATCCAGGTCCTGCTTCACAGGTGGAAACTGAACTGTGTCCAGGTCCCACTGGACGGGTTTATCCATCCATCCATTTTCTTCCGCTTATTCGGAATGGGTCGCGGGGGCAGCTGCCTAAGCGGGGAAACCCAGACTTCCCTCTCCCCGGCCACATTCACCAGCTCATCCGAAGGGATCCCGAGGCGTTCCCAGGCCAGCCGAGAGATGTAGTCTGTCCAGGGTGTCCTGGGTCTGCCCCGGGGCCTCCTTCCGGTGGGACGTGCCCGGAACACCTCACCAGGGAGGCGTCCAGGAGGCATCCTAACCAGATGGCCGAGCCACCTCATCTGGCTCCTCTCGATGTGGAGAAGCAGCGGCTCTACTCTGAGCCCCTCACGGATCACCGAGCTTCTCACCCTATCTCTAAGCCCGGCCACACTGCGGAGGAAACTCATTTCGGCCGCTTGTATTCGAGATCTCGTTCTTTCAGTCATTACCCACAGCTCATGGCCATAGGTGAGGGTAGGAACGTAGATCGACCGGTAAATCGAGAGCTATGCCTTTTGGCTCAGCTCTCTCTTCACCACGACAGACCGATGCAGAGTCCGCATCACTGCGGACGCCGCACCAATCCGCCTGTCGATCTCCCGCTTCATCCTTCCCTCACTCGTGAACAAGACCCCGAGAAATGTAAAAAACTTCACTTGGAGCAGGACCCCATCACAGACCCGGAGAGAGCACTCCACCCTTCTCCGGCTGAGGACCATGGTCTCGGATTTGGAGGTGCTAATTCTCATCCCAGCCGCTTCACACTCGGCTGCAAATCGCTCCAGTGAGAGCTGAAGATCACGTCCCAATTAAGCCAACAGAACCACGTCATCCGCAAAGAGCAGAGACCCAATCCTGAGGCCACCGAACCGGATCCCCTCCACACCTCGGCTGCGCCTAGAAATTCTGTCCATAAAAGTTATGAACAGAATCGGTGACAGAGGACAGCCTGCACTGGAAAAGACTCTGATTTACTGCCGGCAATGCGGACCAAGCTCTGACACCGGTCGTACAGGGACCGGACAGCTCTTACAAGCTGGTCCGGCACTCCATACTCCCGGAGTACCCCCCACAGGAGTCCCCGGGAAACACGGTCAAATGCCTTCTCCAAATCCACAAAACACATGTAGATTGGTTGGGCAAACTCCCATGCCCCCTCAATGATCCCAAAGAGGGTGTAGAGCTGGTCCACTGTTCCACGACCGGGACGAAAACCACACTGCTCCTCCTCAATCCGAGGTTCGACTATCCGACGGACCCTCCTCTCCAGCACCCCTGAATAGACCTTACCGGGGATGTTGAGGAGTGTGATCCCCCTGTAGCTGGAGCACACCCTCCGGTCCCCCTTTTTGAAGAGGGGGACCATCACCCCAGTCTGCCAGTCCAGGGGGACTGTCCCCGATGTCCACGCGATGCTGCAGAAGCGTGTCAACCAAGACAGCCCTACAGCATCCAGAGCCTTAAGGAACTCTGGGCGGACCTCATCCACCCCCGGGGCCTTGCCACCAAGGAGATTTTTAACCACCTCAGCGACCTCAGCCCCAGAGATAGGCGAGATGTGAGCTTTCAGTAGAGGAGCCGTTTGTTCGTGTTCATGGGGAAACTGTGTTTCTGTATTTTTCAGACTTTATGTAGCTGCTCTTTGAATTATTTGCTGTCTTAACTGTGTTTGGTGGTGATAGAAATGATTTTACTGAGCTGGTAGCTGAGATTCTGGACTTTCTGTGGATACCACACATGTTTATATTTACGTCTACAGACCTGACGTTACACCCGGAAACGAGATGTTAACCCTTAACTCCCAGTAGCGGAGGCTGCAGGTGCAGTCAAGCTAAAAATGAAAGTTTAGAGAATTTATAGGCAAAAATCTGGATAATGAAGCAGTGAAGGTGTATGGATGGAAGTTATTGTGCATATTGTGATTATTTCTCTCTCCTCACCATCTAGAAGCTGTGAGATTCTCATCCTGCTTTCTGTCTGTTCACCTGATGCTGATATTCATCACATATTGTTCCTTCTGTGTTTAGAAGGAAGCAGCTTCACAGCTTTAAATTCATCCTGCTGACTTTTTACCTTTTAGTTAGTAAATCCTGAACATTTCATCCTTCTTTCTCATAAATATGTGATTTTATAAATATTTATGAAGAAATATTTTAACTGTTGGTGTTTAAAGAGAAAACTGCTGCTAAACCTGTTTATGTGTTTAGTTCAGGGGTCTGCAGCCTTTCCAATCCAAAGAGCCATTTTTCCCTCAGCCAGCTAAATAAAACTCCTTTAGAGCTGCAAATGTTACCAGACTTTTCAAAAAGGAAACTTAATATATATTTTTAATGAAGAGCCACCATAGGATGTTTGTTATTTTTAAAGAACCACATTTTTATTTCTGTTTTTAGGTTTTAAAATAAACAAAAACATAAAACCTTTATAAAAATTGAGGATAAACAGACTTTCTTCTAAGGGATGTAGATATTTGTGGAAAATGATGTAAAGTAAAAGAAAAAAAAGTTTGTTTCCAACCTAATGACAAGAAAGAAATATTTAAAAAATATTTTATCCACGTATTTAGAGACATTGTGGAAGGTCCAGAGAGACACTTGCAGCTCCAGAGTCGCAGGTTGGAGACCCCTGATGTCGTGTTAGTAAACCAACATTTACTGTATTTTATTTATATAACTGTAGGCCTTCTTTTAAAGGAAAGAGACATTTTGCACGTAACAATGTGATTAATCGGGATTAAAAATTTTAATCGTTGCCCAGCACTACTTTTTTTTTTTTTTTTTTGTATAAGTTTGTTTTAGAATCTTACAGCATCACATTTATCCAGTCTGTTTGAATACTGCTTTAATTATGTGGCCTGTATGGAGTCTTATATGATGAAGTCTGCATTAGTGCTCCTCCAGAGCTCAGGTACAGTTGTCCAGCCTTAGATATTCATCATAATTTCACTTCTTAATAAGGTGAACAGTTCAGCAGCAGAAGATGCATCTGTAGGAGCATCCATCCCTTTTCCTGCATTAAAAGACAGCAGAGCTCAAACACACTTTCATCACATGGGTTTTGGCCTTTGGGTGAACACTCTTGCTTGCAAAGGACCAACTCCACCATGTCACCGGGTTTCATGCTGTCCTCGGCACCATACATCTCGGGAAGTGTGTACATGAGAACAGGACGACCTCCAATAACACCATGGCCGGACTTTGCTCTTATCTTGTGTGAATTCATCAAGTTCATCCTGCATAAAAACAAACAAACAAAAAACTTTTTATATAAACCAATGTTTGCATTACACACACACAATCCAACCGTTGCTACGTAAAACCAACTGATGTGGGATTTTTTGTAATAAAGCCACGGAACAAAGACATGAAGTTAAAATTGACGGTGACAGGACTTTGCGAGTCGCTGCTCTCCAAGGTGCTGACCCGCGTACAGGTAGAAACATGTTTATGGTCAAAATGCTCTTTTTCTTTTGCCACTCAAACTGCCAAAGCTTTTATTGTCAAAATGTAGTTTTCACTTGCTTAGTAAGATTGCTCGCTCCTCTCAGCATCACAGTTTTACTCTTTAATTCTATTTAATAGAAAAATGTTTCAGTTTTGTTTTTCTTTGTGCATCATTATTATATCATTACCACATGAAGAGCATCGTGCATTTAGCTGCTATTCCCATTGTTATTCTGTAAACTAGGTTTTACCTTTAAAATGTTGGTTCGTGTGTTTTGGCCATGGGGCAGTCATGACAGACAGTAAGCTATAGAAGAATAAGAGGACAGATGTCTGGAGACTTACCTGAACTAGATCTAGGAAGCAGAATTGGATAAGACTTTTATCTAAGAAGTCACCAGAGAAACGTCCATCACCTTGGAGAGTTTGGAAAAGGTTTATCCAAAGTGGTGCCCTTTGTTTCCTCAGGATTCTCCACCACGACTCCATCTGCTGGTTTGCAGTACTGCAGCCGTAGAGGAAACTTTGTCTCTTGCTAAACTATCTGCTTGATTCCTGCACAAAAAGACCATCATGTTCTCGATGTGGCCGTTCTCAGTACCTCTGTCAGCACGTAGTCGCTCTGGACATCCTCTCAAGCGCTCAATGGAAGTAATGAAATAGTCCACAATTACTTTGGGGTGGTTGTTTGTTCTGTAGGCTTCCATCCACACAACATAGCAACTGAAACCGTCAATGCACCCGTTAATGGCAGTGCCATATGGCTTCAGTTTATCATAAGAATCCACATGCCATAGAGCGTTGGGCCTTTGTTGTGGTGATGCCTGCGTCTCAGGCGCCGTGCCCGCCTGAGTTCAACGCCTTCAGGGTCAAACAGCTTGATCAGCTGTCTTACTGTGTCTTGTGTTACCACATATCCTCTCTGTACTGCACCAGGTGTAGCCATCGATACCCTTGCATCTGTCCATTACCGGCTGTTTCATCTTGCAGGAATGCAGCCACGTCTTCCAAGTTGGTTTCTCCTCCTGAATAGTTGCAGTTTCTGACACAGTCTCTTCAAAGACGAATACTTATTATAAAGCTGTGTTTATGTGCTGAAGGGAAAAAATTTTCCTTGTTGCTAAAGTCCCACTCTGAAGTACAATGTCATGTTTCTGTGTGTGTGTATGAGTTTGCAGGTAGGGGTGAGCAGGTTACCATGGGGACTGAGGGCGGAGTCTGGAGCCACAATTGCCGCCACCTGCAGCTCATCAGCAGGCTCGTTATCTGGCTCTACTCCCTGCTATTTAGGGGCAAGCAGGAGCTCCAGCCCTCGCCAGATTGTCACACTTTACTGCGTGGTAACCAGGCCTCATTCCCAGTCTTACCTTGTGCCTTGTTCTCAGTAAAACTTATCTTGTCATCTTTATTCCTCAGCCTTAGACCTTGCTTCCTTGGATCACCACAGCACCTTGGATAAGGACTGTCCCTCATGCCAAGTCGACTGCCTGCCTGCTCGCCCTGCCTGCAACCAAACTCTTTTCACTACCACCATAAACCAACTCCTGGCTTACTCCTTCATCATCAGTCTTCCTCTGGATTACAGTAAGCCGCTGCCATAACAGATATTATCAAGCACCTTCTCAGACCCACATTAATCCTCTGTCCCCTCGCAGGAAGAGCTCCCAGACCTGGACCAATCCACCCACATTCATTGTAATAAACATTGTTTGCATCTCCCACCTTGTCTCACTGAGTGTTTCTGCATTTGGGTGGGTGGGTCTGTCTGTCTGTCTGTCTGTCTGTCTGTCTGTCTGTCTATCTATGGGATCTGGTGGAAAATAGAAAAAACCTAAATAATAAAATAATATTTGAATACACATTAAAATAATTCCATGTAAAAATATACAAGTTATTAAATGAGTAATTATAGAAAATAAAATGGATTTTATTTGGTCGGGGTTGATGTTGGAGGGTTGGGGTGCCCCCTAATATAATGATCTGGGAAACACTGGGTTTCATTTATTTATAAATGAACGAATGAATATTTTATTTAAGTGTCATACACCTGCCTTCCAGCTCATATTGGCTTATTCGACACTATTAACAGGGACCCCTTGTGCTCTTTGGGGGAGGTCCCAGATCCCAGATTGGGAACTACTGTTTTAGAGATTTAAAACATCAAGATATATATTATGTATCGCTAAAGCGAAAAAACAAATCTTGATATCAGTTATAGGCCACATGGCCCAGCCCTACACATAGTCGGGCTTTTTGAAAAGACCCTTACAAACATGTAGACTTTGGGAAACTTCATGTTTGAGGCAAACAGCCAGCAATCACCCAGCGAGCAGATGATACCACCATGTTCATGAAGCAGTTAGTAAATGGACTGTGCCAGTGCTTGCAGGTGATTGGCTGCTGATCCTGTGTCTGCAGCTCCGCCCTCTTCCAGGATTGGTCGCCAGCAGCTCCGTTGTCTCTGTGATTGGCCAGTCAGGAAGACTCCTCTATATAAGCTCCTGATCTCCTTCATTCTGGGCAGCTGTGTCAGACTGGAGCAGTTCTCCACTGAGGACTGGGTTCTGGCTGTTTACTTCTGTCCCAGGACGCTCCAGTCCTCAATACACCTAAAAGTATACACTAAAGAGCGTATGGATCAATAAACATGTTTGAGAGTAAAGGATTATTAGCTTTTATTTCCATTTAAAATGTCCCTTCTGGCTGGTAAATAAATACATGTAGAGAATTATTTATTCCCAGTCAACATGACCAGGAAACGTCCAGATAGCAGATATTGTATGACCAGTTAATGTACTTCATTAGTGTTCTGTGTATTTAATTAGGATCCGTGTTTATAATCAGGGTTTTCCAGGATCGGGACGACTTGTAGAAAAGTGTTCAGTTCTTTGTTTGCTGGACTTTTATTTGTGATTTATTTGTTTTAATTTCTTTCAAAGACACTGGAAGCCGAGCTGCTGTGTTCGAGTGTTTCAACCATGTGAACAGCTGGACGGCACAAAACTTTCTACAAGTCAACAGTTCTAAATCTGAAATGATCTTCATCAACCCTCCTCACTCCACCGCCTATATTGAAGACAGTCTTGGTCCTCTCTCCTCTAACATCACCCCCTCTGCCAGAAACCTGGGTGTTAAACTTGATTCCAGTCTTAATTTTCATCTTCACATGAAAAAAGTCACCCAGTCCTGTTTCCTTCACCTCCGCACCATCAGTAAAATCAAACCTGTCCTCTCCCGGCCCGATTTAGAAAAAGTTATCAATGCTCTCATTTTCTCCAGACTCGACTACTGCAGCTCCCTCCTCTCTGGTCTTGACAATAAATCCTCTCTCGCCTCCAACTTGTTGAAAAGACAGCAGCTCGGCTTCTCACTGGTTTTAGCAGAAGACAACATATGACCCTGTTTTAGCCTCGCTGCACTGGCTCCCTGTACGTTTTAGAATTGATTTGAAGGTTTTACTGATTACTTTTAAAGCTCGTTTAGGTCTGGCACCCGGCTACATGACAGAGTTACTGACACCCTACGAGCCTCCCCGCAGCCTTAGATCCTCAGGCAGGTCCCTTTTAGCTGTGCCAGGGTCCAAACTCAAGACCAGAGGTGACCCAGCTTTTTGGCTCCGAGCCCCTCGACTCTGGAACGACCTGCCTGAGGAGATAAGGCTGGCACCATCAGTTTCATCTTTAAGTCACTTCTTAAAACACACTTTTATCCACTGGCCTTTTTATAACCTTTTTATTTACTTATTTACTTTATTTCTGACTTATTTATTGTCAGACTTCTATTTGTCTGTGGAAATGTACTCATGCATGTGTCTTTTCTTTGTTGGTTTTATTACCTTACTTTGCTGTGTGCTGTTCAGCACTTTGTAAACCTTGTTTGTTAAAAGTGCTATACAAATAAAGATTTATTTATTTCTTTATTTAAAAGAACAAATGTTCAGCTTTCATGTTTAGAGTGTGAACTCTTTATGTGTGATGGAAAGAAACTCTGGGTCGGCCTGATCCATCACATCTACCTGTAACGTCCAGCTGCAGCAGACCCAGAAAGAGTGCTGACACCAAGACCACCAAGAGACCAGGACCACTAGAAGAAGGACCTGTCTGGACAGAACCTGGAGAACATCAGAGAACAGGTTTATTGTGAACAAGAGACGTCATTGTTGACTCTCTTGGTGCAGTCCAGGTCAGGTGTTTCTGGTGGCCTCAGGTGCAGCGTTGACTGCACTACAGTAGCTACTTCCACACTGTCTACATGTGGACTGTCTTCTTCTATGGTGCTTTTAAGAGCTTACTTATCCCAAACGCTGCTCCTGCCCCTATCAAACAAAGCTGCTACTGCAGTTTTAAAGCTGAGAGGGTTCTCACTTCACACAGTTTGTCCGTTCAGAGACACCGTAGTAAAAATGGTGGCACAAATGTGGCAGCTGCATGTCTGTGGACGTACGCCACGCAGATATAAACGTCTCATTGTAAAAGAATAAAACATGTTATTTTAGTAAAGTGTTTAGATGCCAATAGAAGCAGTTTCTGATGATATGTGACATTTTCTGTCAGTGACCTTTGTTTTTGTTCCACGCTGCACCTTTAAGCTCAGTTTTGAAGCTTCCTTTAAAGAACTCTGACATGTTTTTATATTTCAGGTTGCCTCACTTTAGTCCAGCCACGGTCATGTTTTTCCCAGCATGCATCATTCTGACCAGTAAACAGGGATTATTGCTTATATCCAGGTAGGTAGACGTATGTTTTCAGACGGCCTGTACATGTTTTACTTTTCCCTGTGAAGAAATGCTGAGTGAAAAGTTGATGCTGAAATCAGTGGATCCATTCAGCTCAAAGACGTCATAAAAACTTGTATTTAGACTCAGTTTCAGCTCAGATGAATTAGTTATTAAACTGCATGTTTCTATGTGCAGGTAAAATGTTTCCAGTAAATTCCTGCATGGTGCAAGTTGTCAGTGATGTTTCCAGCTTTGATCCGTCATTATGAGCACGTTCCAGCCTGATGCAAAGCTGCCGTCTCCCTTTCACACTCGCTGCTTTAACACATTTATTACATGTTTATTACAACTGATGAGAGAACGCTAAAAAACCAACAAGACACATTTAACCAGCTTTTATTTTCATTTAGCTTGTGATAAAAACGTGAAGTATTAAATTTTTCTTAAACTCTGGTTTTTGGAGGCCATGTTGAAACAAAGTGTGAACGGGTTAAACATCAGTATTCTGCTTTACAGTCATGGTGGCCTGGAGCTTCCAGCTGCAGTCGGTAAAAACAGTTAAAAAGCAAACATGCCCACATTAAAACATCCAGTCTGGAAGCAGCAAACCTACCATGCAGGTTTCTGGACTTTGGGAAGAAAGCAGAGATCCTGGGAAAAGCCCACATGGGCAAAGTGAAGAGGAAACTTCCACATAGCTGAGGTTTGACCACGGGGCCTTCTCTGGGAGACGATAGTACCTGCAGGGGAGTTTATATCGGTGGGAATCTTTGACACAGTATTGAGGCCTTGAAGAAAAGTAGACTTGTATTTCCACTAAATAGACTCAGATGTGTGTGTGGGCAGCCTGAAGGAATACATGCTAACAAAGTAGCCTGAAGTGTTTGATTCATACATAAAAGCAGCTGCTGGAAAGTTGTCCACCTCCTCATGGCCTCAAACAGACGTCTCTGTTTTCTTTTAGCTCTGTGCTTCATTTGATGGAATGACAAGTGAGTTCGCTTTGAACATGTGATCAGAATGAAGCAGCACTAGACTGTCTGAAGGCGTATTTCCACCATTGTAAAGCTAAACTGAGCTGATGTCATTGGGACCAGGTCACAGATGCTTTAGAAATGACTTTGGAGGGAGAAATCATTGGTTTTTATCTTTTTATAAAGGTGGATTTTACACTGGAAATAAAAACGTAAAACTTCAGATTATCTGGTTTAAGGTGAAATTCTATGTCCAGCTACAATAAATATTTAGTGAAATCCCTGCAACGGCTCCTGGATGTGAAAGTAGATTTTAGAGCCTTTTTGGAAGCAGAAAGTAAACTGAGAAGTTTTTATTTTTCTTCATTTAAATGTTCACTTCCACTTTTTGGGTTTTTTGGCATCAAACTTGCATATTTGCTGCTTCTGCCGTGTGTTTGCCTCCATATGTTGCTTTTATTTATTTATCCCTGGAAAGTTCCTCATCTTCCTCCATCTGTTCCCGACTCTAGGACCAAAGTTTGGATTTGTAATCATGCTGATGTCCCACCTGTCCACTTCCAGGCCTCCCAGCGTTTATTTCTCCTCTAATGCTCCGTCAGGGACCAAGCAGTAAGGCAGCAGGATGCAGGTTTGCTTCAAAACTGCTTCATTTACCCCAAAACCTGAAACCTGTCACCACATCCAGGATTTAACTAAACAGCCTGACAAGAGGCCAAATAAATAGAAGTAGAGTGAAAATCCGAAGTGAAGAGAAGTGAAAGAAATGAAGGAATAAATGAACAGAAACAAACTTCCTGAACAATCAAACAGGAAGTTAAATACCAGTTTAGAAAAGCCAAAGTAAACACAAAGAGGGGAAATAAAATGGCTACTACATTTTGAACCAACCTCAAAATGAAGCCCAAACCCCCCCAATGACTCTGCAGTGTCATAGGGGGGTTGTGGTGGAATCCAATGAAGCTGCAGTAGTTTATCAGTCCTCAGACCTGGACCAGGCCTTTGCTGCACCAGGAAGGAGAGACTGAACCCAGGTACCTGAAAGAAAAGAAACACATGAATACGAACATAATCTGACCTCACAGCGTGAAGGTGTGTTCAATATTGTAGGTATGAGGAATGAAAGGAAGGAAAGAGGTGTGTGAAATAGTGTGTATCGTGTTTAGACTTCTACTTGCAGAGACAGTGAAAGTGGAAATCTACTGGTGGTGAGGTGGAGATATTAGCATGTGTGGCTGGCCGTCACGCTCATACACAGGAAGTGGAGGAGAATGAAATGTGTTTATTGTCACGTCTTTGTTCCAGTTTGAACACAAGAATCTTCATGATGCAGTTTCCAGAAGTTTCCAGTCTGAAACGACATCATCACAACACAAGCACCAACATGTTGATAGCAGGAAAGAATCTGATGGAAAGGCCAGAACGTTCCAGATGTTTTTCCTGCTGGGATTAATGCATCATCTGAGCATCATTAGAACTGTTCACACTGAACTCGGTTTCAGGTTTAAGTCCAACTTTAGATCATGATGAGCCTTCAAACAGCCATGAGATGAGCTCTGAACTCAGAGGATCAAAGCTTTTTCTCCTCTGAGTCTCCATCGTTCCCTCTAACATCTGCATCATCCAGCTGTGTGTGCATGGCTACAGCGGTCCAGTCTCATGAGTCCAGTCTCAGGTCCTGCTGGCTCTTCTTTCTATGATAAAATGGCAGCTAGAATCAGAACAAAGTGCAGGAAACTGTTGTTCCTGCTGCTGATGGAAACATCTTTTAATCCCATCAGTGATTCATGTTGAAGCTGATTTTAGAAGCTGAGTGTTTCTAAAAGGTTTCCTCAGACTTCCTCTGCTGGTTTAGTGTCGCTGCTTCTTTTCCGTGTAAAGGTTTGTCAGAAATGAGCTCTTCTGCTTCAGCATCACTGTTGGCTTGATTGTGTAGAAATGGCAGAAGTTTCTAGTTTAGCTCTGAAGTGTAAACTCTGGTTGAGGTGATGGCAGGATTAGCAGCTGCTCTCCCTGTTTGAGCCGCTACATGCATCAATACTTCACAAAGGCCTTAAAGGTCTGAATTATTTCAATGTGCACAAATGAGCTGCTTTTCCATCTTTAAATTCCCTGATGGTTCATGCAGGTTCAGCTTTTACTGCCAGGTGAGGTAGAAGCTCCAACCTTCAATTATCCCTGTAAGAAAGTCAGGAATGTTCAAATAAAAGCATCAAAATCTTCATTTAAAGAAACATGAAGCTGACTGAAGCTGATAAACTACATTTAAATGAAACAGTGAAAGTTTTCAGCTCAAACATTTAAAATTCACCTGCTGACTGAAAACAGATTCATGAAAGTTTATTTGAAATGTGGAGTTTGAAGAATTTAATCCAAAGTCAAACATCTGGAGACAGAATGGGAAAACTGAACATTCGACTTTTTGTTTCAGAAACTATTTCTGATGTGAAAAAATCTCTAATTCAACATGTGAAAGAGTGAAAAAGTCAAATGAAGGACAGAATGAGGCAAACAGAGCGACGCACTGGGAGGATTTTCATTTCCAGCATCATGAAGTGAAAGTGACAAGAACTAAACACAAACTATGTCCAGTTGATCCTGGAAGAATCCCAGCTTCTATCTTTAAAGGAGGGAAAACAGGAAACATCCAAGGAATCATCTAGAAGAGTTTCATACGTGAATCTGAAAGGCTGTTTCTGAAGAAGACAGACGCTTCCAGACTGAACTCTGGTTAATAATGTCTGACAGGATCAAACTCTTTACACAACACAAACACTGAGGAAGAAAACAAGCTGAACAAGAAGCCAAACCCAGGAAGCAGAGGATGATGAAGGTGCTGATGAAGATGTGGAGGAAGATCAGAGTCAGAGGAGACTCTGTAGAAGGACAGAGTTCCAGGAGGACGCTCCACATACGCTGCTACTGCTGGAGACGGAGGAGGAGGACATGTTGTTCATCTGTTATAGTGAGAGACAGCGTAACCATGACGATGAGAGCAGCTCAGACTCCATGAGGATTCATTTCCTCCCAACACGCCGTCTTTACTGGTTCCTCTCCTTCTGGTTCCTCTGGAACTCACTGACAAACGTCTCCTCTCCACTAACATCCCAGTAACAGCGAGCAGTCAGAACATTTCCACACAGAACCTGAAGAGGGCGCCATCACATCTGTCTGGATGATCAGGACATGACTGAGGGACGTCCACTAATGGAAACTTCCTGTTGTTGTCAGACAGGTGGAGCTTCCTGTTCACCGTGTTTGCTTCCATTGACTTTCCAGGAATCTGATGGAGAGAACAGAACCAGTCCAGATTCAGGTGTTGATCTATTGACACTTTGATGCTGACTTTGAAAGTGATGAATCCAATGAAAAGACACACACACACTTTCTCAGACCTGGTCTCAGCCATCGCTCTCCAATAGGCTCCACTCTGAAAGGAGGAGGGGGGTCAGGTTTGGCTTCTGTCTCCATCTAATCCCTTCTCCTCTACATCTGACTGTTTTTAAGCAGCTTCATCAAACATGAGGGAAATGAATGAAATGTCTGAGCTCCTTGTGTGTGAGAAGCTTTCACCCCCAGCCTCTAAGAGACCAATCACCACTTTGACCTGCTTCTACTTTAATATGAGACTCCTCAGTGAGGACATGATGGAGGAGATGAAAAGATGCTGCTGACAGGAGGAAACTAGACAGGTGAGGTAGAAGTGGACAGACAGGTATGAGGAGCTGTATAGGCCATAATTCATCCTCACACACACACACACACAGTTTTATTCAGACACACACATTTTCTCTCTCACATACTGTACATATATTCTTACTCTCACATGCTCACATTTTCTTTCCCTCTTTCATTTATTTTCTCTAATTCAGTGGACGTAGTTAATACGGTAATATCTGCATGTAAGAATAGAACATGTATGTAGAAGAAGAGTGTGTGTGTGTGTGTGAGGAAAGATTTGGTGGAAACGGAAGGAGTTTGGTGGAAAAGGCAGGCAGTTTATGCTGCGCTGTGATTGGCTGAGAAGCAGGTGCAGGTTGTCTCTAGTTCCCGCCTGACATGGATGGAAGAAATGAGACGCAGTGGTTTCAGAAATCTTTCATCATGACATGGTTGTGTTGGTCTCTTGAGCAGCAGAGGACGGTTCATCCGTCCCTAATAAAACTCAGACCGGGTCCAGCATCAGATGAGAGAACTCTTCAGACCTAAAGCCTCAGCAGTCCAGGCATGAACTCAAGACCTGGACCGGAGGGTCGCCACGGTCTTTAAGACACAAAACTCACAAACACTTTGGCAGCTGGACGTCCCGACCGAGGAAAAGGTGAAAATAAAATGTGAATAGAATCTCCAAGTGTTAGTTCCAGTGGACTAAGTCCGTCCTGTAGTGTGTGTTTGCTCATGTAGCTGCAGGCTGTGCTGCTGCTCCCATTAAAGAGAAACACACTTCTGAGAGTCATAGAAGCATCAGCAGTGGCAGCTGGGGAATAACGTGTTGTATGACATGTTGTCAGAGGACAGAAACTCTTTCTTTGCTGGAGGCTGCGTTCACACCTAATAACCTGCAGACTCTAGACCCGGTCCAGTTGGGGGTCTGCTCCATTCTTCCTGCCCCAGTTAATGGGACTATTTTAATAACACACTCTCCTCACCAGAGCAGCTGTTACAGTCGTCTTTCCACCACTTATCTGGATCACACATTACATAATTAGTTTATTCACAAGCTGATGGGATAAAAATAAAGCTGGTAAAATGAAGCTGCTCTTTTATTTTTAGTCTTTCAGTAAAACACAAAGAAAAGTGACTTTTCTTTTAGGCTGAGTTTTATCAAACATGTTTCTGTCAGTTCAGATAAAGAGTTCTGGAAACTGCTTCCATCAGTCCAGTCACATCACTGTTGGAGCTTAGTGTGTGTTTTACACAACTAGCGGTCGTTTGCTCCTTCCGTAACCACGGCAACATGAGGACGTCTCAAAGTATTTACACTGGCTAGAGTTTGATTTAGTTAGTGAAGGTTTGCATGATTCATTTAACATTTAACAACTGTGGGAACTTTCTACAAACATCAAATATTAACTATAAAATGAATGTGTTCTATTTTCAGGCTAAAATCAGGATCATGATACTGGAAACAAGGACGTCGTCCTTCTTCCGGGACATCCAGCTGTTCTGTCATCAAACGTGGCACAAAGCAGAAGCTGCTGAACGAGGGCATGAACTGAACGGATCTGAATTCCAGAAATCTGGGACCAACGGAGTTCCTGAACCAATAAGAGACGCCTTTGGAGGGAAGCTGTCAGCTGATGTCAGGTCTGCACTTATATGTCATTGTTCTTTCTATCAATGTGTAAACGTGCTGTACTGACTACTGACATGGATTTACCTTCATGATTCATGTAGTAATTAATAAAGTACGTGTGGTAAATTCCTGTAAATTCCTGCTGACTCATGTTATTGACGGTAGACCTGCTGAGTCATGTCCTCATGAAGGATGGAAAACAAGCAGATGTGTCGCTGCTTTATTGGAGCTGCGTGTTGTGCATTAATAAGTTTGTTGTTGTTGTGTTTTTTAAGGACTGTTTACTTGAAACTTTTCTACATTGTACTTGATGTTTTCCAGCCTAGAGCTTCTGACGGCATGTGGCAACAGACTGATTTCAGCCAAACTGCAGCTGGACAGCAGCTGGATGCAGATCTGATACACAAAGTCTAGAAATGGAAAGTTGTGTCCATCAGACCAACACAGCGGATTCTGGGATGTTCTGCTCTCTTGGTGAAACAAGCTAAACATTGTCAGTCAGCACTAATCTTTGTAACGTCAGCTCTTCATGAACTTTCTTTAAACTTTGTGTCTATGAACAAACTGAAGACGTGTTAAATTTCTAGCGAGGAGTAAATGTGGGGCTTTGCTCTGGAATTTGACTGAGATCTAATAATGAGGGAATCTGGTGCTCTACAGAGATGCCGATCACCAAAGTCTGGACAACACAGCTTTTAAAGAAACCAACTGCTGACTTTTCACATACTTTTCAGTTTAACGTGTAAATGTCGTCTTTTTGTGCATTTTTACTGAATTTTATTTGAGTTTTTTTCTTTTTAAACCAATAAAAACCTCTTCAATCTGTCTGTCTCTGTCTTAGATTCAGAGATGGACTGAAAACACTTGGTGTGCTGGACTAAATCCAAGCTCAGCTCTTCTGTGCTGGTCTCCTGCAGCCTCTCAGCTGATGTGGCTGACAGTCTTTTCATTATCCGCCATCTCCAGCTGGCAGCAACAGAAGCTGCTGAGGAAGTTCTTCCTTTCTGGAGACACACGCAGAAGTAAATCCATGGAATCTGACCATTTCTTCTTCTAACTGAAATATTTAGCTGCATCTGGTCATTGTGTGTCAGTTTAGAATAGTAAGAGATGTTCTGCTTTCTGTTTATTGTCCAGTTTCTTTCTTCCTTTTCCACCAGATGAGGAAGGAACAGAAACTGGGAACGATCCTCGCCTTTTCCACAGGAGCCAACACTCCTTCACCGACTGGGTTCTCTCCTCCACAAAGAGGAGGATTCAGGAAGCTGCAAAGCTGCCGCTGCAAACAGCTGCACTAACTGCTTGAAGCTACGCTGCAGACCTCATACGGAGACCTTCAGGAAAACAGGGGCTCTGCGGTGGGCGGGACCCTTGGTTTTAGCCCAGCGTAATATGTGTACAGGTCTGGATCAAAGTCTTCTGTGTTAAGGTCAAGTTCATGTTCAGTTAATTACACAAAGCAACGTGAAACTTTTCTTCTTTTCTCTTGTTTTTATGTGATTTTGTACAATAAATACAAACCTGCTGCATATTTGTCAAACTGAAGTTAATAGATGTGAAGAACGCTTCACATTTTCAGCTGCTTTCTGCAAGTAATGTTGAAATCGAACTTCACTGCAGCTTTTTAGTCAGACACTATTCCACTTCTAAATTTATCTACAGCTCACTATTTTCCTCTTGATTTTATCGCCTGCTTTTCAAACGGATCAACCAACAAACACTTTGAAATACTTCTTCTTTTGTTTGTTTGCAGTTTTTATGTTTGGGAAAAGTTTTAGGGTTCATTAAGTCTTACTGCCTTTATTTTTACTGTACAATGATGTAAAATCCACATGAGCCACTAAGTGAAAGAATCTTCTGGCTTTGCAACAAACTGGAATGAAGTTTACAATAAGACGGGGTCTCCCAGGCTGCTATTCAGGGGCCACTATCCTGCAGGTTTTGGATGTTTCCGCTGCAGCACACCTGAATCAGGTTAATGGCTCAACATGCTTTGGCAGAACTTTAAAAACAAGCTGCTGAGAAAAGCCATTTAAAGTGAATTAGGTGTGCTGGTGAAGGAAATCTCTTGAAACCTGCACAAGTTCAGCCTTGGAGGACTGGAGCTGGACAGCCCGGCAAAGACGAAGCAGAACTTTCAGTCTGATGAAACTCACATTTACATGAAACTTGTGTGCTTCTAAATGATCTGTATAATAACTGATTTATGGATAACAATTAGAAGAAGTTCATGGATGTGATTTAATGCGATGTGCAATCCATTTCCTCTTACATGAACATCTTCATGAGCGTCTGAGTGCAGCTTCTATGAAATGTAGATGGACACATGTGGCATATTGTACAGTAAGAAGGGCAGCTCATCTGGTAAGTTCTATATATTTGTGCTGCTTTGTGAACGATGTGAAACAAGCTTCTTCTAGCGGCCGAGCAGGGCTCTATTTTTCTCCTGCATAAAAGCTGAAGCTTTGTTTCTGCGGCTCGTTGCACATGTAATGTGAAATGTTTGTTTCTGCTTGACTCTTCAGCTGTTAGACGGTTTTTCTCCCAACTTCTAGTCTCACATCAGAGTCCACAAATTTAGCATTAATGATGTTTTTGTTTTAGTCTTTCTGTTCAACAAAGGATGTTAAATGTTAACGTGATTATTTCTTTATGGCAGTTTAGTGAGTTCTCCAGAGCCAGAAGCTTCAATAAAATGTTTCCTGTGGGACTATTTTTCATACCAGGAACCTGTATAAAAGAAATATCTTTCAATGTCAACATGGAGGTTTGAGCTTGGAGTCACATTTAGAGACAAAGTTTCTGAACAGACCAATAAAAAACTTGAAATGGATCCATTACAAAGCTTGGCACAGTGTTATTTGACTGGAACTTTATAAACTGGATGATATTCATTTTCTATTTGTCACATGATGGAAAACTGTTAAAAAGCTTCTCAGCATCAATCATATGGATAAAACCAGGAATTCCTCCTTCCAAGAAAATGCACAAGGCTGCAGAATAAATACACCATGATTTCCATCACCTTCACATGGATGAAGGTGCTGAAGAGAAGACGTTGTGGCATCACTGAGAGGAATATTAATAGATGAATAACAATATTATTGTGTGGAACTGCTGCAGGATCATCGTTGCCAAAGCCACTAAGGTAAAAGTGTCCTTCATACTTGGGTTATGTGTTCCTGCATTGTTGTTAACACCCTGCTGCCACAGCTGAAGAGGAGTTTGTCCTCCTTGTGGTGAAAGACATGGTTATTCCACCCATTCTGAAACTCACTGGCAGCCCTTTGACTTGGTGGCAAATAGATGTAATGAAGACAAACGTAGCTCATGAAGAGAAACTAGTACACCTTGCTCCTCCATAAAACTGAACAGATCAGCAAAATGAAACCACACAACTGGATTCAGTTCTGCCCACAATCTCTCAGTTCTTCTGCTCTGACCTGCCAGTAACAACGCCGTCTATTTAATCCTCTCCTGTGATGCATGAAACGGCAACACCAGTGTTTTCCAGTCTGTCATCACGTCTCACTCTAGATGCTTTTCCAAAGTTCTGATGCCACAATGAAAAGGGACAAAACACTTGAGGCTCTGCTGCTGTCTGGACCAGCGAGGTAGATAATGGTCCAACTGAAGCATCAACACAGCCGTGAAACATCATCTTCAGTCTCACCAGCGTGTGCTATCCATCTATGTGCCTGAGAGAAAGTCACATCAGTGATTTATTAGTGGGAAAAGCAGAACAAGGCCCAGATTATACATCACAACTTGAAGACAAAACTATTTTAATGACATTTTTCTTTCAAAGTTTCATTTAGTTGTATTTTCCTAAAACTGTGGATCCAGTACTTGTACTGATAGATTTACATTTGTATGTATTTTATGTAGTTCTGTGTATTATTACTACACGTGGACACGCTTAGCGAGTCTTGTTAAAGGACTTCCTGGTTTGAGAGTCACTTCCTGTTCAGGGAAGAACTTCCTGTGTCAGTGAAAGTGAGAGAAACCAAGCAAACAACAAAAAGGGTTAAATACACAATATGTGTGTCAGAGGAGAATATATATGTGTGTGAGGACAATATATTTGTGTAAGAGGGTAAATGTGTGTATATGTGAGAGGAGAATGAATCCTGGCCTCTACGGCCTCATAGACAGGTGAGGTAGACGTGGACAGACAGGTGATGTGTGGTCAGCTTCCAGATGAAAACAAGACTGATGGAGAAAAATCTGACCCTTCAGATTCAGATGAAATGAAGTCCTGGTCCAGGTCTAGGTCTTTTCAGGTCTGTTAATGAGTCCTTCATCTCAGCCTGGTGGGTTAAAGTGTGGAAACATGGAGACATGCAGGACGGGGTCCTGAGGACCAGGATGGAGAAACACTGCTGGAGAACATCTCAGTGGTGCAGGTGAGGCTGTTAAAGAGGAGGAGGAAGGTCTGATGTTGCTCCTCCTACCTGTAATCCCTCCTACCTGTCCTCCTCCTACCTGTCCTCCTCCTACCTATCCTCCTCCTACCTGTCCTCCTCGTACCTGTCCTCCTCCTACCTGTCCTCCTCCTACCTGTCCTCCCTCCATCACAGGTAGAAATGTGACTCATTCCAGGAAGCAGCTCACCTGTGTATCAGTGGAGATTCTTCTTCTTCTTCTTCTTCTCTGAACAAACTGTAAGTGTGAACTTTCCTCTTTGTTTCTGGAATGTTTGGAGAACGTGTTCACGTCTGATTTCAGCTCCAACTTTGATCTCTGCTGTTTGAAGACAAATCTACATGATGATCAGATCGTTATTTCTCTGAGGATCAAACTGTGGTTTTGTTGATGTGTAATGAGGCGGGAATGTGGCTCTACAGAACAACTTGAACTCTGACTTTTTCTTCGTGTTCACAGTAAAAACAGTCAGGCAGGTTTTTCAGGTTTTAAGTTTTGTGTTGTAACATTATTTCCTGGATCATAATCCACCTCCACCTTGTTTCACATACTTGTCTGTTCTTACTACTGCTGAGTGAGGGAATTACAAAATCAGCCTTGTCTCACCTTATGAACATATCAAGGTTAAAAGATCTCATGCAGGACCTGAAAACACTAGTCCAGCTTTAATCTTTAGTCTGCTTGATTATTGTAACAGTGTTTTTACAGGTTCTACCTAAAAATCTATTAGACACCTGCAGCTTATTCAGAACTCTGCTGCCCGAGTCCTCACTAAGACCAAGAAAGTGGACCACATCAGTCCAGCTCTGATTTCTTTACACTGGCTGCCTGTTTGTCAGAGAATAGACTTTAAAGTTCTGCTGCTTGTCTATAAAGCTCTTCATGGTTTAGGACCAAAATACATCAGTGACCTCCTTACTGACCCAGTATGAACCTACCAGAACCCTCAGGTCATCTGGATCCAGTTTCTTATCAGTTCCCAGAGTCAGAACCAGACATGGAGAAGCTGCATTCAGCTTCTATGTTCCACATGTCTGGAACAAACTCCCAGAAAGCCTGGGGAAGAAAATTAAAAGCTGGTAAATCACCAAGATTCAGTTTATCTAGAGGTATTAGACAAGGCTGTCCTGCCTCTCCACATCTTTTCCTGTTAGTTGTTCAACCCAATCTGGAATAAAATACCTCTACATTTTAAAAATCTGTGGCATTGATTCCTTTTTAATGTGTAATTATCATGTTGGTAAAATCCACTCAAACTGTCGGCTTTTCATCACCAAGCCTTCTTATCATGGTCACTTATCTATAAACACAACTTTCCACCACACACACACTATATCTGGAATAACAAGGACATCTTATATAAACACAAACCACTTTATAGAAAACTGGTTTCATACCAGTATTATACTGGTAGATCAGGTGTTTAACAACGAGGGCTTCTTTTAACTTATGAAGAATTTCTGTATAAATACAACATCCCTGTAACGTCTGTGGAGGACGCCAAGGTGTTTGCAGCTATCCCCTCTGGAGTGTGTATGCTTTGTAAACACCAACAGAGGATTGATACCAGTACACACCCCTGCTGTCTCCTCTTCATCCTCCTGTAGGGAAGGTCTGTCTGTCCAGTTATTTCTGTCTGTCCAGTTTAGGACCAAAATGCATCCGAGACCTCTTGACCCAGTATGAACCTACCAGAACCCTCAGGTCATCTGGATCCAGTTTCTTATCAGTTCCTAGAGTCAGAACCAGACATGGAGAAGCTGCATTCAGCTTCTATGCTCCACATGTCTGGAACAAACTCCCAGAAAGCCTCAGATCAGCTGAAACACTCAGTTTATTTAAATCCAGGTTAAAGACCCACCTGTTCTCTGCTGCATTTCACTAGTTTTTATTTAGAGTCCAGATCTGCATTTGGTCCTTTACGCTGAAATCTTAACTTTATTTCTTTATCTGAGCTTTTTCCTGCTGTTTTTATGTAATCAATTTTATCTTTTTAATCTTTGATTTTCTAATGCACTTGTTTTATATCTTTTCTTCCCCTGCACGTTAAGCTAAATGTGGAAATGCTCCTTAAACAACTGAGTCTTTAGCTTGCTCTTAAAAGTGGATAAGGCCTCTGTGGATCGGGCGGAGTTTGGTAGATCGTTCCACCACCAGGGAACAACAGAGGAGAAGAGTCTAGCTACTGATGTGGCGCCTCGTTGTGGTGGGAGCACCAGGCGTCTTTTACTGGCAGAGCGTAACTGTGGAGAGGGAGTGTAGCTCTGGATTAAGGAGTGAAGGTAGACCGGAGCCGTTTGGGTTATCGTTTTGTAAGCCAGAAGCAGAGCTTTGAATTTGATGTGCTGCAACTGGAAGCCACTGAAGAGCGATTAGCAGTGGAGTGACATGAGCTCTTTTAGGCTGGTTGAAGACCAGACATGCTGCTGCATTCTGGATCATCTGCAGAGGTTTAACTGAGCATGCAGGCAGGCCAGCCAGTAAGGAGTTGCAGTAGTCAATGCGTGACATGACCAGAGCCTGGACCAGGAGCTGGGCCGTGTGTTCAGTCAGGTAGGGTCTGATCCTCCTGATGTTGTAGAGAGCAAATCGGCATGACCAGGAAACCGAGGCAACACGGTTCTTAAAGGTCAAATTATTGTTGAAAGAGAGACAAAAAAACAAGAGAAGTAACACGTATGGATGGATAATGGCCTCCTTTTATGTGGGAGAGCTGGGGAGACAAACAAGAAAATGGAAAAACTGGGAGGGAACAAAAACCAAAGCAATAACAGAAATCCCATTTTGATACTTCCAACACTTTGCAAAATCTTTTCAATCTCTGTTCTGTCACTTCCGTGATCAGCTTTAGATTTTTATTGCCAAGCTACAATCTCCATTCCTAATTAAAACAACATTATATAGGGACTGACATATGACATTTTTACTATTATTGAGCACAAAAAATAACAACACTCATAATATTTTAGCCATCATATGACAAGACATGTGTAGTGGATCTCAACAGAGGCATGCTCCTCTGCTTGTGTATCCCTTGCTTTTATTAATTTAGGATATTTTTGACACATTTTGAGGCTTCGTCCATGGGCAGAAGAGGTGGAAACACCAGCTTATTGCAACATGTACTGTAGGGATGAGGATTATAAAAACACTACAATTGGTAGAAACTGGGAATTATATTTTAGTTCTCTGATTTATTCCTGTAACTAAACTACAGAAAATCCCTCCATCCTCCCACATAATGACCACCAGATCAATGATGATAAACACCCCAGGTTTGGAGGCTCCCCTCATCCAAGCCAGCACTGACCTCAGAAAACCTCTGGTATATAAACCCTGGAAATTTACAGATTTACAACTGATGCAAGACAAACTTCCCCCTCTTAGACAAGGTGCAGCTCCCTGGCTTAGAATAACTGGAAGGTCTGACTCAGGACTTCACACTCGCTGTTGGGGATATGAGAACTTTGGTCGGAACTTGCAGCAGCCCATCTGAGTTATGACATGCAGCTTGAGACAGGAACTGTTGCTGTTCCAGGATGAGTGTAATCAGATGAGTATTTAGCACTATAACACTGTAGAAAGCTCAAAAAAGTCCAGATAGCAGAATGGGGCCCCTTTAAAGACAAGTTAACAATCTACCAGATCTGGCTCCAGAGTCTTTGAGACCTTTCTGAAGAAACCTGTGGGCAGGATGTCCAAGAGGAGTTCAGCTTATGTAAGATGTCCCCTGTCAGGCTCTATGTGCTTAGTGTGTGAGAGAACATATATACTTTGTCGTGGAAACACTTTGTGTTGATGTATGAAAAGTGTGTTTTTATGCTCCCACCTGAACACACACGTATGTGATGATGTGATCAGACAGCCTGTTCGTTCAGAGCGTACAGGTGGAACATCTCCATCATCATTGTTTGGCTCTGAACTGGTTTCCAGGTGATTGTGTGGTTTTCATGGTAAAGTCGGGGCTTTTGTGAACGTAGTTTGAATTTGTTGGGTTTGTGTTTGTGAGAAAATGATGGAGGTTTCAGGGAATGTTGGTAAAAACTGTAACTCTGTTTCTCTCTTCATCCTCTGAATACACTCACATAGAAGGATGTTTTCCACATTTCCCAGTCAGCTGATCCATCATCCAGAAGAAGAGGCAGGAGAACATGGCTGCCTGAACCGAACCACACATCCACCAGATGTGGCCCCAATCTGCTGATTACATCACTTCCTGCTGGAACTGATCCAGAAGGAAGAAGTGGTGGAGCAGAGCCAATGTGGCTGTACAGGTGTCTGGATCAAACTGTGGTCACTCCCCCCCCCCCCCCCCCCCCCCCCCCAAAGATCAATTACCAATCTGATCTCATTCTACTTTCATATGAGACGAGTTAAATAATGTGGGAAATTAAAAACAGCTGGGACTGACAGGAGGAAGAACCAGACAGGTGATGTGTGGATTTACAGATAAAAACAAGACTGATGAGAAAAATCTGAAACTTCAGGATTAAACTGACTAAAACATATGAGCCATGTAAAGAGGAGGAGGAAGATCTGATGTTGCTCCTCCTACCTGCCCTCCTCCTACCACTCCTCCTCCTACCTGTTCTCCTCCTACCTGTTCTCCCTCCATCACAGGTAGAAATGTGACTCATTCCAGGAAGCAGCTCACCTGTGTATCAGTGGAGATTCTTCTTCTTCTTCTTCTCTGAACAAACTGTAAGTGTGAACTTTCCTCTTTGTTTCTGGAATGTTTGGAGAACGTGTTCACTTCTGATTTCAGCTCCAACTTTGATCTCTGCTGTTTGAAGACAAATCTACATGATGATCAGATCGTTATTTCTCTGAGGATCAAACTGTGGTTTTGTTGATGTGTAATGAGGCGGGAATGTGGCTCTACAGAACAACTTATATATTTTTTTTTTAACTTGTCCTGTCCAGCATCATAGCAAGCAAAATGATAATCTGGTTGCTGTATCGTGCTGAACAAATTTGCTCTGCCAAGGGGAGGCCTATGGGTAAGGCTCCTCTTGATAATGTGATTAATTTATTTATTTATTTACTTTGAATCACGGAATCTATGTAATCTTGCTGGACCTGACCGGAGGGGACAGAAAAAGATGGAAAATAGCAAAAAAAACAAACAAAAGGGAAAGAAGAAAGGAGACAAAAAGATCACAGACAGAAGGAAAACGACCCTTCAATCCACATTATCACCAGACAACAAACACAGAACAACTTGAACTCTGACTTTCTCTCTGTGTTCACAGTTAAAACAGTCAGGCAGGTTTTTCAGGTTTCTGTTCTTTAAATTAAGTTGTTGCAACATTATTTCCTGGATTATAATCCGCTTCCACCTTGTTTCACATAAACAGCTCCAGTTACAATAACGTTAGTAAAAGTGTGGAAAACCTGAATTCACTGATTTATAAACCTCATCAGGTCATATTTTATTCTCAGTAGAAGATAAACAACATGTCAGATGATGCAATAGAGACATTATATCATGTGATGGAAAATATGAGCTGATAGTAAATCTGATGCAGCAACACGTCTGGAAAAAGTAGTTCCAGGGTGATGTTCGGCATTGTGTAAAAAGTAGTTCCAGGGTGGTGTTCGGCATTGTGTAAAAAGTAGTTCCAGGGTGATGTTCGGCATTGTGTAAAAAGTAGTTCCAGGGTGGTGTTCGGCACGGTGTATGATCCATCCATGATACTCCAGATGTTGTGTATTTGTGAAAGGTCTGGACTGCAGGCAGGCCAGTTCAGCAGCCGGACTCTTCTCCTGTGAAGCCATGCTGCTGTGATGGATGCAGGATGTGGTTCAGCATCATCTTGCTGAAATCTACAAGGTCTTCCATGAAAGAGACCTTGTCTGGATGGGAGCAGATGTTGCTCTAAAACCTCCATGTACTTTTCAGCATTGATGGAGCTTCACAGATGTGGAAGCTGCCCACGCCATAGGCACTAATGCAGCCCCATCCCATCAGAGATGCAGCTTTTCACCTGTCCACTGATAACAAGCTGGATGCTCCCTCTCCTCTTTAGTCTGCAGTTCATTTAGAGCTGCCAGAATCAGTCCATTTATCACTGATCAGCAGAAAATCTACTGACTGCTCACACATGTGGGTAAACTAAATATCTGAAAGGGTTTTTAACTAAATGCTGTTCATCACAAAACATCGGCTTCATCTCTGGAATTTATTCCAAACATTTTACAAACAAAACGTCAGTTTTCTGAAAAATGATCAACATGTTGGTCAGAAATGAAAAGAGATGTTTGGTGGAACTTTAATTTAAATCCATGTTGAATCTGCTGAGTAAGAACAGACGAGTGGTTGTAACTGGGGAGTGAAAACTTCTTGCTCTCAGTGGACACTGAGTGGATAGAAGTCTCTGATGGATTGTGTTCGGCTTTACAAGGATTTTCCACACTTTCATTTCTTCTGATTTAAATCAGAGCGATGCATGTTTAACTTGTCTGGATCATTCTGACTGTACAAGATGCTGCAGCAAAGCTCTGGAAGCAACAGAAGAGCTCACATGGCTCCTGTTTGATGGTCTTCTTACTGGTTTCCAGTTCATGTGTTTTGTGGTGAGAACTTCTAGATGCTCTGCATGGACAAGCTCCTCAGTTCATTTCAGGTTTCTTAAAGCTGAACTCTTTAACTTTCACTCTCAGCTCATCTGGAGGATTGTTTTTAGCTCCAACATCTGGTTCACCCACTCAGAGATATTTTCTAACTCAAACTGTCCCACTTCCACTGTGTTTAATGTGCTTCTGTTGTTTTATCTTCTTCTTTGTATTTGCTATGAAAATGTGAGTGAAGTGAATTATAATTATTCTGCATATTATGGTCCTCTTTGTCTTGTAAATAGTTTCATCATCATGGCCTGTGCTGGTCTGCAGCTCCATCCCTCCATCTGGTGTCCTGATAGAAGTCCAGCAGCTGAAGGCAGCTTCCTCTTCCTCACTGCTGTCTGACTGCATCCATCTGACTCTGATATGAAGCAGAAACTCAGAGTCAATCAGAGGAGGAGCAGCAGATGATGGAAAGGAGGATTTCAGTTGATGTTCAGATGAATGATGTGTGTTTCCTCTGCAGGTGAAGGTAGAAAGTGTGTGTGAGCTGATGTGAATCCAGCATCATGGATCAGGACAGAGAGGAGGGAGTCCCTCCCTCTAAAACCACTCAGAGGTGAGATGTCCATCTCTAACTGTCCATGACTCTTCTCCATGTCAGAGATCACAACTCACATTACCAAACATCTGGATTCACAGGAACCAGCCTGGACCTGGATCTGGACCTGGTGTCTCCATGAAGAGCGACTGGCCGATGGAGAATCCTCCTGATCTAAGATCAGACCAGCAGTGAGTATCAGAGTCCAGTGGAGGTTGGATCAGGTTTCAGATGAAAACCAGTTTCAGGTTCATCATTTCTGGACGTCTCTGCTGAGACAAATCTGCAGCATCATGATCGTCATGTGATAGATTTGATTTGTCTTCCAGATTCTTCTGCAAACTAAATGTTGAACAATTTCAGAATTCAGCTGTGAAATCATTAAACCATCTTTATTCACAGGAATCGACCTGGACCTGGACCTGGACCTGGATTTGAACTTGAACTGAGACCTACACCTAGACCTAGATCTGATCCTGGATGTAGAAATAAGATTATATCTGAGCCTAAATCCTACTGTGTGTCCATGAAGGGCAGCCAGTCGATGGGAAATTTAATTTATTTCCAACAAAGTCGTGGATCTATCAAACAGTAAGTAGTTGTCAGTATTAAAATGTAAAAGTCGAAGCTGAACTCTCAGAATCAGGTTTTACTTTGTGTTGTGAATCTTTTTGCTTCTAAAGTTTCTGAGAATCAGGACTGTCAGATGGGCTCAGATGTTAAGACGAGTTGGATCAGATGGTTCAACCAGCAAACAGCTGCAGTTTGATCCTAAACCCAGTCAGACCAGTCTGATCCAGTTCTTTCCAAACTCAGACAGCTGGATTTCTCTAAGAACTCAGAAAGCTTCATGTTTCCAGTGTGAACGAGCTCCTCCTTACTGTTCACAAAAGGCATACTAAAGAGAAGAATTTTCCAAAAAATAACAACACTCATAACATGGTAGCCATCATATGACAAGACATGTGTAGTGGATCTCAACAGAGGCATGCTCCTCTGCTTGTGTATCCCTTGCTTTTATTAATTTAGGATATTTTTGACACATTTTGAGGCTTCGTCCATGGGCAGAAGAGGTGGAAACACCAGCTTATTGCAACATGTACTGTAGGGATGAGGATTATAAAAACACTGCAATTGGTAGAAACTGGGAAATTATATTTTAGTTCTCTGATTTATTCCTGTAACTAAACTACAGAAAATCCCTCCATCCTCCCACATAATGACCACCAGATCAATGATGATAAACACCCCACGTTTTGAGGCTCCCCTCATCCAAGCCAGCACTGACCTCAGAAAACCTCTGGTATATAAACCCTGGAAATTTACAGATTTACAACTGATGCAAGACAAACTTCCCCCTCTTAGACAAGGTGCAGCTCCCTGGCTTAGAATAACTGGAAGGTCTGACTCAGGACTTCACACTCGCTGTTGGGGATATGAGAACTTTGGTCGGAACTTGCAGCAGCCCATCTGAGTTATATGACATGCAGCTTGAGACAGGAACTGTTGCTGTTCCAGGATGAGTGTAATCAGATGAGTATTTAGCACTATAACACTGTAGAAAGCTCAAAAAAGTCCAGATAGCAGAGCGGGGCCCCTTTAAAGACAAGTTAACAATCTACCAGATCTGGCTCCAGAGTCTTTGAGACCTTTCTGAAGAAACCTGTGGGCAGGATGTCCAAGCAGCAAGAGGAGTTCAGCTTATGTAAGATGTCCCCTGTCAGGCTCTATGTGCTTAGTGTGTGAGAGAACGTATATACTTTGTCATGGAAACACTTTGTGTTGATGTATGAAAAGTGTGTTTTTATGCACAACTCCCACCTGAACACACACGTATGTGATGATGTGATCAGACAGCCTGTTGGTTCAGAGCGTACAGGTGGAACATCTCCATCATCATTGTTTGGCTCTGAACTGGTTTGTGGAGGTTGGATCAGGTTTGAGATGAAAACCAGTTTCAGATTCATCATTTCTGGACGTCTCTGCTGAGACAAATCTGCAGCATCATGATCGTCATGTGATAGATTTGATTTGTCTTCCAGATTCTTCTGCAAACTAAATGTTGAACAATTTCAGAATTCAGCTGTGAAATCATTAAACCATCTTTATTCACAGGAATCAACCTGGACCTGAACCTGGACCTGGACCTGGATTTGAACTTGGACTGAGACCTACACCTAGACCTAGATCTGATCCTGGATGTAGAAATAAGATTATATCTGAACCTAAATCCTACTGTGTGTCCATGAAGGGCAGCCAGTCGATAGGACATTTAGTTCATTTCCATCAAAGTCGTGGATCTATCAAACAGTAAGTATTTGTCAGTATTAAAATGTAAAAGTCGAAGCTGAACTCTCAGAATCAGGTTTTACTTTGTGTTGTGAATCTTTTTGCTTCTAAAGTTTCTGAGAATCAGGACTGTCAGATGGGCTCAAATGTTAAGACGAGTTGGATCAGATGGTTCAACCAGCAAACAGCTGCAGTTTGATCCTAAACCCAGTCAGACCAGTCTGATCCAGTTCTTTCCAAACTCAGACAGCTGGATTTCTCTAAGAACTCAGAAAGCTTCATGTTTCCAGTGTGAACGAGCTCCTCCTTACTGTTCACAAAAGGCATACTAAAGAGAAGAATTTTCCAAAAAATAACAACACTCATAACATTGCAGCCATCATATGACAAGACATGTGTAGTGGATCTCAACAGAGGCATGCTCCTCTGCTTGTGTATCCCTTGCTTTTATTAATTTAGGATATTTTTGACACATTTTGAGGCTTCGTCCATGGGCAGAAGAGGTGGAAACACCAGCTTATTGCAACATGTACTGTAGGGATGAGGATTATAAAAACACTGCAATTGGTAGAAACTGGGAAATTATATTTTAGTTCTCTGATTTATTCCTGTAACTAAACTACAGAAAATCCCTCCATCCTCCCACATAATGACCACCAGATCAATGATGATAAACACCCCACGTTTTGAGGCTCCCCTCATCCAAGCCAGCACTGACCTCAGAAAACCTCTGGTATATAAACCCTGGAAATTTACAGATTTACAACTGATGCAAGACAAACTTCCCCCTCTTAGACAAGGTGCAGCTCCCTGGCTTAGAATAACTGGAAGGTCTGACTCAGGACTTCACAGTCGCTGTTGGGGATATGAGAACTTTGGTCGGAACTTGCAGCAGCCCATCTGAGTTATATGACATGCAGCTTGAGACAGGAACTGTTGCTGTTCCAGGATGAGTGTAATCAGATGAGTATTTAGCACTATAACACTGTAGAAAACTCAAAAAAGTCCAGATAGCAGAGCGGGGCCCCTTTAAAGACAAGTTAACAATCTACCAGATCTGGCTCCAGAGTCTTTGAGACCTTTCTGAAGAAACCTTTGGGCAGGATGTCCAAGCAGCAAGAGGAGTTCAGCTTATGTAAGATGTCCCCTGTCAGGCTCTATGTGCTTAGTGTGTGAGAGAACGTATATACTTTGTCATGGAAACACTTTGTGTTGATGTATGAAAAGTGTGTTTTTATGCACAACTCCCACCTGAACACACACGTATGTGATGATGTGATCAGACCACCTGTTGGTTCAGAGCGTACAGGTGGAACATCTCCACCATCATTGTTTGGCTCTGAACTGGTTTGTGGAGGTTGGATCAGGTTTGAGATGAAAACCAGTTTCAGGTTCATCATTTCTGGACGTCTCTGCTGAGACGAATCTGCAGCATCATGATCGTCATGTGATAGATTTGATTTGTCTTCCAGATTCTTCTGCAAACTAAATGTTGAACAATTTCAGAATTCAGCTGTAAAATCATTAAACCATCTTTATTCACAGGAATCAACCTGGACCTGGACCTGGACCTGGACCTGGATTTGAACTTGGACTGAGACCTATACCTAGACCTAGATCTGATCCTGGATGTAGAAATAAGATTATATCTGAACCTAAATCCTACTGTGTGTCCATGAAGGGCAGCCACTCGATGGGAAATTTAATTTATTTCCATCAAAGTCGTGGATCTATCAAACAGTAAGTAGTTGTCAGTATTAAAATGTAAAAGTCGAAGCTGAACTCTCAGAATCAGGTTTTACTTTGTGTTGTGAATCTTTTTGCTTCTAAAGTTTCTGAGAATCAGGACTGTGAGATGGGCTCAGATGTTAAGACGAGTTGGATCAGATGGTTCAACCAGCAAACAGCTGCAGTTTGATCCTAAACCCAGTCAGACCAGTCTGATCCAGTTCTTTCCAAACTCAGACAGCTGGATTTCTCTAAGAACTCAGAAAGCTTCATGTTTCCAGTGTGAACGAGCTCTTCCTTACTGTTCACAAAAGGCATACTAAAGAGAAGAATTTTCCAAAAAATAACAACACTCATAACATTGTAGCCATCATATGACAAGACATGTGTAGTGGATCTCAACAGAGGCATGCTCCTCTGCTTGTGTATCCCTTGCTTTTATTAATTTAGGATATTTTTGACACATTTTGAGGCTTCGTCCATGGGCAGAAGAGGTGGAAACACCAGCTTATTGCAACATGTACTGTAGGGATGAGGATTATAAAAACACTGCAATTGGTAGAAACTGGGAAATTATATTTTAGTTCTCTGATTTATTCCTGTAACTAAACTACAGAAAATCCCTCCATCCTCCCACATAATGACCACCAGATCAATGATGATAAACACCCCACGTTTGGAGGCTCCCCTCATCCAAGCCAGCACTGACCTCAGAAAACCTCCGGTATATAAACCCTGGAAATTTACAGATTTACAACTGATGCAAGACAAACTTCCCCCTCTTAGACAAGGTGCAGCTCCCTGGCTTAGAATAACTGGAAGGTCTGACTCAGGACTTCATACTCGCTGTTGGGGATATGAGAACTTTGGTTGGAACTTGCAGCAGCCCATCTGAGTTATATGACATGCAGCTTGAGACAGGAACTGTTGCTGTTCCAGGATGAGTGTAATCAGATGAGTATTTAGCACTATAACACTGTAGAAAGCTCAAAAAAGTCCAGATAGCAGAACGGGGCCCCTTTAAAGACAAGTTAACAATCTACCAGATCTGGCTCCAGAGTCTTTGAGACCTTTCTGAAGAAACCTGTGGGCAGGATGTCCAAGAGGAGTTCAGCTGATGTAAGATGTCCCCTGTCAGGCTCTATGTGCTTAGTGTGTTAAGACGAGTTGGATCAGATGGTTCAACCAGCAAACAGCTGCAGTTTGATCCCTAAACCCAGTCAGACCAGTCTGATCCAGTTCTTTCCAAACTCAGACAGATTTCTCTAAGAATTCAGAAAGCTTCATGTTTTCATGTTTCCAGTGTGAACGAGCTCCTCCTTACTGTTCATGCTGTGTGTTACATATGATATCCAGTCCTGACACTGTTAGGAAATAACATGCTGCTCCATGTAGAGCTTCTTTTTCTGGCTGACTTTGTCTCTTTAACAACTTTAGCTGAACGTGTTGCTGCTTCCAATAAAACCTTTGTTTCCATTTCCTAAACACAGTAAAGCTGCTCTGTGAACATGGAGAAAATAGTAGTTTAAACTTGATGTTGAGTTATTTTACTTGAACATTCAGAGGCAGATTTAAGTTTTTATTTTATTTTAGAAAACTTCCAAACCTTCCAGGAAACAGAATTCCTGCATGTTCCACATGGAAAGAATATTCTCTAAAACTCCCTTTGACTCACAAACAAACCAAAACTATTTCTGGTTTTAAACTCTAACAGTTCCTCTCATGGTTCTCCATCTGATATCAGTCAGTCTCATCCAAGCACACGCTGGCTGTGGCTGCCTTGCTCCAGGGCACCTCAGCACAGAGCTTCATGAAGGTGTTGGTGAGAGCTTCCTAAAAGCTGAAAGCAGCTTCTCCATGTGACAGAATGTGATGTGATTCTTCCTGATTCCTCCACAGACTGGACCAGCAGAGCTCAGAGCTTCCCAGTGGTCAGTCTGCCCAGCAGCATCAAACACAGCTGGACTCCATATTTATGGTCTGTACATGTACAACAACTACTTTTCCATCTCTTCTGTCCACATCATCTCCATGCTGACCTTTGTAGACCAGTGGATTGTCAGTGTGTCCAACATGGATCTGATGTTTGGCTCCATGATTTCAGTCTGATTGTGTCCTTCATATCGTTTCTCTTCCAGCTGCTGCAGAAAAACATGATCACTTTCATGAAGAAGGAGCTGAAGAAGTTCCAGAACCTTCTGAGTCGAGATTACCCAGAATGCTCAGTGTTGGAGGGTGAGGATGAGGAGCAGAGGAAGAGCAGCAGAGAGGCGTTAGTGAAGATCACAGTGGACTTCCTGAGGGGGATGAAGCAGGAGGAGCTGGCTGAGCGTCTGCAGAGCAGTAAGAGGATTTCTCTAAAGATTGAAGCTGCTAGATAAATGACACATTTACTGATGTCTCAACACATGAACATCACATATTCACATCCTCATTCCTCAGAGGCTTCAAATCTTTACTGACTCTTCTTATTTCTTCTTTTCTTTCAGAACATCTGGCTGCAGCTTGTCCACGTAAACTAAAATGTGGTCTGAAGAAGAAGTTCCAGTGTGTGTTTGAGGGGATTGCTAAAGCAAATCAGATCTACACAGAGCTCTACATCACAGAGGGAGGGACTGCAGAGGTCAATGATGAACATGAGGTCAGACAGATTGAAACAGCATCCAGGAAACCACACAGACCAGAAACAACCATCAGACAAGAAGACATCTTTAAACTCCCACCTGGAAGAGATGAGCCAATCAGAACAGTGATGACAAAGGGAGTGGCTGGCATTGGGAAAACTGTCTTAACACAGAAGTTCACTCTGGACTGGGCTGAAGACAAAGCCAACCAGGACATCCAGTTGACATTTCCACTGACTTTCAGAGAGCTGAATGTGCTGAAAGAGAAAAAGTTCAGCTTGGTGGAACTTGTTCATCACTTCTTTACTGAAACCAAAGAAGCAGGACTCTGCAGCTTTGAAGAGTTCCAGGTTGTCTTCATCTTGGACGGTCTGGATGAGAGTCGACTTCCTCTGGACTTCCACAACAATGAGACCCTGACTGATGTTACAGAGTCCACCTCAGTGGATGTGCTGCTGACTAACCTCATCAGGGGGAAACTGCTTCCCTCTGCTCGCCTCTGGATAACCACACGACCTGCAGCAGCCAATCAGATCCCTCCTGACTGTGTTGGCATGGTGACAGAGGTCAGAGGGTTCACTGACCCACAGAAGGAGGAGTACTTCAGGAAGAGGTTCAGAGATGAGAAGCAGGCCAGCAGGATCATCTCCCACATGAAGACATCACGAAGCCTCCACATCATGTGCCACATCCCAGTCTTCTGCTGGATCACTGCTACAGTTCTGGAGGATGTGCTGGAAACCAGAGAGGGAGGAGAGCTGCCCAAGACCCTGACTGAGATGTACATCCACTTCCTGGTGGTCCAGACCAAAGTCAAGAAGGTCAAGTATGATGGAGGAGCTGAGACAGATCCACACTGGAGTCCAGAGAGTAGTAAGATGATTGAGTCTCTGGGAAAACTGGCTTTTGATCAGCTGCAGAAAGGAAACCTGATCTTCTATGAATCAGACCTGACAGAGTGTGGCATCGATATCACAGCAGCCTCAGTTTACTCAGGAGTGTTCACACAGATCTTTAAAGAGGAGAGAGGACTGTACCAGGAGAAGGTGTTCAGCTTCGTCCATCTCAGTGTTCAGGAGTTCCTGGCTGCTCTTCATGTCCGTCTGACCTTCATCAAGTCTGGAATCAACCTGATGGAAGAACAACAATCACCAGCTTCAAAACAGCTCCAAAAGAGAGCTGTGGACGAGGCATTACAGAGTCCAAATGGACACCTGGACTTGTTCCTCCGCTTCCTCCTGGGTCTTTCACTACAGACCAATCAGAGTCTCCTACTAGGCCTGATGACACAGACAGGAAGTAGCTCACAGACCAATCAGGAAACAGTCCAGTACATCAAGGAGAAGATCAGTGAGATTGTGTCTGCAGAGAGAAGCATCAATCTGTTCCACTGTCTGAATGAACTGAATGATCATTCTCTAGAGGAGGAGATCCATCAGTTCCTGAGATCAGGACGTCTCTCCACAGATAAACTGTCTCCTGCTCAGTGGTCAGCTCTGGTCTTCATCTTACTGTCATCAGAAGAAGATCTGGAGGTGTTTGACCTGCAGAAATACTCTCCTTCAGAGGAGGTTCTTCTGAGGCTGCTGCCAGTGGTCAAAGCCTCCAGCAAAGCTCTGTAAGTACATATATAGCAGGATGTGGAGAATTATCAGAAGACTCAGATAATAGTGTCAAGAAGTGAATCTGAGATGATAAAACATGCTTTTATCTCTTCATGATTAGACTACAGTCACAGTATGCTGATTTAAAGAAGAGGTCCAGAACTCTGCCATGAGACCTCTGCCTCATCCAAACAGAAGATTTCTATGTTTTATAGAAACTTCACTGGTACCATTTAATGTTAAAATTCATTTTAAGACTTTGCTCTCAACCTTCAGAGCATTACATGGTCTCCTCTATATATAAACTGCTGCAGCCTTACACATGCTGTCGCAGTCTGAGGTCATCTAATCTTTTAATGGTCCCTCACACTTCAGGACTCAACCAATCTTTCCAAGCAGTCATCCCACTATAATTCCCTTGAAGCAAAGGCTTTCTGGCTTTCTTGCTGCTAGTTTATTTGAAGACTTCTCCCCAAATTTCACAGTGAACACTGAAGAAAAAATGCTTCCAACCTCCAGCTTGTTAACACACCTCGATGAGGGACCACAGCTCTGCAGAGAACACCAGCCCAGTCATTGTAATTCTGGTTTTAATCTTCAGTTTATTTCTGGACTTAGTTCAGGGTATTATAACCTGCTTCTGCAGAGCTGAAGAGTCGCAACCGATTTCCATCGGGTCCGTGTGTGCTGCGTCCTGGTTTTCTGTGGCGTATCAAGTCACCAGGAACGTGTCAGACACGAAGTGCTCGCGAGTGCAGTTCACATATCTGCTTCTACAAGATTATGAAGTCACAGGAGAGTAGCGAGATTACGCAAGATGCCGTCAGTTCACGCAATTACAACCATGGATAAAGATGGCTGCATGTAAACAGAAGATCACTCTGCCTGTCTGACGTTCATTTTCTGGTCTTTTGGTTCACTGACCTTTTAACTCGTCTTTTAACAAGTATTACAGCTTACCTGACTGAATGGGTAGCATGCTGTAAAAAGAATGTTTTTATGTTAATAAGCATGTTAAACTCACCATCTGCTCCTAAAACTGTTGATATCTCGGTCCAGACCTTCTCCTTTCTGCTGTTGTCCTTGTAAAATGGATCTGTGGTGTCATATAAAATCTTTGGATTTTCCACTTCAAGAATAAATGTCTCATCATCCATCATGAAAAGAAAAAAAAAAAACCTGGCCTGACTGATTGACTTTTCAAGCTGTATTTATACTCGTGCTGCGTCTGCTTAAGGTCAGTTATGGCGTCACTGCCGTATGCTCCGTGTAGGTCTGCGGAGGCTTGATACGGACATCTTCCAGACCCGACGTGCATCCCTGCTTGCAGTGCGGTTACATGGAAGTTCTCCCTTGTTATTGGTCTGTTTGTGATTACGTGTTTCTAGATTATTGGAGCCTTTCGCTGAATTTGCTTAACTTGGTGTCACCAGTAATGATGTAATGATTACAAAGTTCAGGCATGTAAATCTGCATGTGGGCTTTCATTTTTAGATTTACCAGATGCTTTTCTCTGCTCCTCTTACTAAAACTGCCACAATTAGCTCTGGAGACAGCGGTGCACTCGGACCCGGTGGAAATTTGACGTGAGGCCGTGTTTCTTTTTAAGGCACTGTCACTGAATTCATCATCTTATATTGGAGCAAATTTCTTTACTAAGATCTCTGGACATTGTTAAAAGCAGATGTTTCTTTACTTGAACTGCATTCATTTGAGGAATTAAGCCTTTTTATTTGAACTATACGGAAGCCCAGAGAAGACATAATCGATTATTAATCTTTTAAAAATTATTATCTCGAGATGAAGAGAATCATTTTCTCATAATAACGGGATAATTTATCTTGTTATCTTAACAAAACAAAGTTTGTTTTAGCTAGATAAGACAATTAAGGTGGGCTCAAAAGCAAGTGTTGGACCTTCTTTAATTGATCAAAACAGACCCCAGGACAGATGGGGAGCAGCTACAGTCCAGGTGTATATGTGTAATTCTGTGAATGAGTGATTGGTAAAACTTAATAGTCAGACATGTTGCAATTTCAACCTTTTGTTAGACTTGATACGAGTAAAATCAGAAGCATTGATCAGTGATGGATGTTTCTTGATGTGACGTCAGCTTGCGTTCTTTGCTGTACTGAGGTGGCGTGACTCAGCATGGTAAAGTGGTCTTGTAGCCTGAGGGTTGACGGTTCAATCCTCGGACAAAATTAGTTCAAGTCGAGGTGTCCTTGGGCAAGACACCAAACCCTTAATTGGTCATGATGGGTTGTGGTTGAGCACAGCTTCTGTCATCAGTGTGTGAATGTGTGTGTGAATGGGTGAATGTGATGTATGATGTAAAGCGCTTTGGAGAAAAACGCTATACAAATACAGACCATTCACCATCCAGTACAGACCAGCTCTGTACTGGGATGCACTTAGATCCACCAGTTAAGGTGTTGGGAGAGAAGCATGTAATACCCATTAGTTACACACACAGCATAATCCCGAAATTTTCCAGTTAACAATGTTCATTTATAGACTAAATGAGTTTGTAGTTTCTATTTTCACCAGCAGAGGGCGCTTTTAGTTCTTCTGCACTGATGCCAGTGAGAACAGACTTCAGCCATAGAGAGCATGCTAATGCTAATAACTGGATGAAGAGTGGTTAAAGCTTCATTTCATGTGGAATTATTGATTCTGGAAGGTGTCCACACCCACGAGGAGGTTTCTGAGTTGTCGGACATCACTGTGTTATTGTGTTTTTGTGGAGAGAAAACTCCAGTGAGTGATAACTGTTAGCGCCTAGCATAGCATGCTAGCTGCTGCCGACCACGAGTAATTGCTCATTTTGTGGATATATTATTGTTATGTGTGTCATTATGCTTCTAAAACAATGTTTAAAACCAACCGGAGGTATATAAGAGTGTGCTGTGGAGTTATTGAGAGATGGTCATTTAATTAATCATTAAGCGGTGGGAAAATCTAAAACCCTTTAAAATTCATATCCACATCATTTTGTGTGTTAGCTTTTTAAAAAACTAATTTTATAGCTGTATATGATACATTGAACAGTTCATGTCCGTTGATTAAGACCAAAAAGAGAATGAATAGTGTACAGTTGATGTAGATAGATGAATAAAAAGTGATAAAGAGGTTAATATTGAGTAAAAACTGCTGCTCTGTGCAGCCGGTTGTGATGGCGGCCAGAGCCCAGACCAGAGGCACCAGAAGCAGGACACCGGCTTACTTTTTATTTATTTCTACTTTATTACACGTGAAGCATTTACAAAGACAATAACTACAGTTGTCTATCTAATAATAAAAAAATAAACAACTTAAATATGTAAATAGTAAAGAAAACTTATTGTATCTAAATGTAGAAACATTTGTTCAACATGAGAACAGAGAGAAGTGAGAAAGAAAAAGAAAAAAGACATACTGGGGATTAAAGACTATGTCTACATATTAAACATCCTGCACACACACACAGTTTTAACTGCTTTTTGTTTTTTAGAATAATGTATAGAGAGGATGTAATGTTTGAATTAATTAAACAAAGAAATGAAGCCTGGTTTCCTACCTGTAAATTTACACTTATGAACATGAAATCTGGCCATAATAATAAGGAGATTAATTAAGTTTACACTAGGACTGTTGTGCAGATCCTTCGCTACAAGACCAAGCACTACATCCTTCCACATAAAGCAAAAACATAATCAATTTCATCCTGAATCAGACTGCAGATCTTTTGCTAAAAGACTTTTACAGCTGGACAAAACCAAAATAAATGGACCATCGTTTCAGGAGAGTTTTTACTAAAACTGCAGAGTATATGAATATTTCATGTAAATCTGTTCTGAATCTAGACTTTAGCTGGTAAATGCTATGGACGAGCCTGAAGGAGATTTCTTTCCTTTTATTAGTGATCAGAGATTTATTAGGAATTAGATAAACCTGCTTCCATGGCACATCATCCACAAACATGTTCCACTGACCAACAGCACAAGGTAATGATAGAATATTCTTTAGAAATAATGTTCTTCCTGATCTATTATTATTTCTGGAATAACTGGACAGACAGGCCTTCCCTACAGGAGGATGAAGAGGAGACAGCAGGGGTGTGTACTGGTATCAATCCTCTGTTGGTGTTTACAAAGCATACACACTCCAGAGGGGATAGCTGCAAACACCTTGGCGTCCTCCACAGGCGTTACAGGGATGTTGTATTTATACAGAAATTCTTCATAAGTTAAAAGAAGCCCTCGTTGTTAAACAGCTGATCTACCAGTATAATACTGGTATGAAACCAGTTTTCTATAACGTGGTTTGTGTTTATATAAGATGTCCTTGTTATTCCAGATATAGTGTGTGTGGTGGAAAGTTGTGTTTATAGATAAGTGACCATGATAAGAAGGCTTGGTGATGAAAGCCGACAGTTTGAGTGGATTTTACCAACATGATAATTACACATTAAAAAGGAATCAATGCCACAGATTTTTAAAATGTAGAGGTATTTTATTCCAGATTGGGTTGAACAACTAACAGGAAAAGATGTGGAGAGGCAGGACAGCCTTGTCTAATACCTCTAGATAAACTGAATCTTGGGGATTTACCAGCTTTTAATTTAATAAAGCTGTTACTGTTTTCAGTCATCCCCAAAACAAAGGTTTTTAAAGATTGTAAAATGAATTGATGCTCCACCGTATCAAAGGCCTTATCAAAGTCTAGAAATAACATAAAACCGTTATCATTTACTATTTCTGGATCAAGAACGTTCAGCACAAGACTGATATTGTTTATTATGTGTCTTCTGGACATAAAGCCTGACTGGTTAATAAATGATTCCGCAAAGTCAAATTTTTACAATGTGGAAATGAGAAATGACCAGTTAACTCTATCGAATGTCTTTTCTGTGTCTAGTGTGACTATAATGGTTTTGGATTGTTGTGATATTGAGCGGTCTATAAGGTTAAGAAGTGTGTTGTTGGATGAGTGTGTGCCTTTAATGAAACCGGTTTGATCAGGGTGAATGATAGGTGAGATTATATTTTCAGCTCTATGAGCCAGTTTGTGATGATTTTAAGTCTACATTAAGGAGAGATGTAGGACGGTAGCTAACTGGTCATGTTGGATCTTTGTTGGGTTTTAAAATGAATGAGATTGTAGCTTTATTCATGTTTTCTGGTATATTGGAATTATGTTGTATTTCAGACATGACTCAGCAAACTAGGGGAGCTAGAATGAGCAGAAATGTTGTAGAAGTCAGCAGGAAAGCCGTCGGGTCCTGGTGCTTTGTTATTAGGCAGATGTTTAAAAGCAGTGTAAAGTTCTTCATGTGTTATTGGTGAGTCCAGCATGTTAACTTGGTCTTCATTTAACTGTGGTAGGTTGATGTTGTTTAGAAATAACTTCATTCTTTCCTCATCTGTTTTCCCAGATGAGTTTAAGTTTGCATAGAATTCTTTAAACATGTTATTAATCTCTTCGGGTATCTGGGTCGGCTTTCCTGCTGAGTCTTTAATGTTGGAGATGGTTGTTTTTTCCTGCATTTGTTTGAGCTGATTTGCTAATAGTTCACCACATCTGCTGTCATGATAAAAATGTTCTTTCCAGGCTGGAAATGAAACGTACAAAGCTGCTGCTGGTTGATCCCGCGCTGGCTTACCGTCAGATATTAATGTTTATTAATGAAGAGTGTGGACATACATATTTAAAAAGTTAAGTGTTCTAACATCCTAAATAAAAAATTAATTACACTTGTTAAAATTAAACTTTAAAAACAAAGAAAATATTGACTGAAGAATTTTGCTTTAGTTTTCATTTATTTATTTATTTAAAATTTTTAGGTTGTCTTTTCATAATTTTCTGCCTTTCTCACGACAACCCTCTCCACGGTAGCATCCTTTCTGGGAGACATATGTCAGGTTATTTATTTTTCCCATAAAATGTGTGTGTGCACATGCGTGGTGACATCACCGGTGATTGTGGGTGTGTTATCATCATTAATGGAAACGCTCACCTGTGTCTGGTTTGGACCTGGAGCATGGAGGCACGGTGAGCTTAGGGAGATGTTTTCTATTAACCGTCATCTAAATGCACCGTTTGATATATCCTTGTACAACTTGAAGCTCATCAGTTGAAGTAAGTGCTTGTTTCTTACTATTGTAACATGGATAAAGAAAAATAAAACATGGTGACAAGTGCACTGGTTTAGAGTGACACGTCTTTGATACAAATCCTCATGTCTTATCCTGCCGCGGTGATTGGGTTCAAATTTAAGTTGGTGCGCTGCAATATTTTGTCAATAGAAAGTAATTATTTATCAACAGAAAATAATTTTTGTCAAGAGAAAAAATGTCAACTAGTAACTTATCCGTCAACGGAGATTATTCTGTTATTTAGTTAACAAAAAGCATCTTGTTAACAGAAGATATTCGCCTACTTGTTGAAGCAGATTTAATGGTATTATCGGTACAACCCTGGATGTTTGAGTTTGCTTTTAAAGTTGTGAGCGGTAGACGTGAACGTGCATTGAAGTCTCGTAAAGCCCATTCATTCACAATTTGCTGCTGTTTGTTTGCTGTCGTAGCCGTTGCTATAACACGACACACACACACAGTGTGTTTGAAAACATTTATGGTTGTTTTTTAATAAAGGATGTTTTTGTTTCCCCTGTTAGGCTGAGCGGTACTTTAACATAAGGTGATTGTACTGGTTTGTTTATTTTGGGATTTTGTGAGTGTTTTTGTTCGTGTGTCAAGCGGCTGAAGCGTTGCGTTTGGGAATGCTGCCGTAGTTCTGGTTCTAAGACGGTCAGTCTGGTTCGAGGCTATCAGTATTTGGGTACATAAATACCCACCGTTAGTACACACAGAAGACTAGGGTTGAGTTTAGTATAGTCCTGGAGAAGAGGTAGAGGGGAATTAAATTAAAATAACGCACTGTATATGTGGAAACATAAGTCATAAATAAATAGATAAATAAATAAAGGCTGTGTATAGTTGGAAATTAGCAAATATTTTTGTGGTTACTGGATATTTTTTGAATGAAAAATGGAGTTAAATGAAACACTTAGGAAGAGACAAACAAAACTTACAGCTAAAGCTTTTGAAAATAAAGTTAAAGGCTCCAAGAAAAACGTCAAGCAAAGGTAAAAAGGATCAAAGGTGCAATAAGAGAAATTACAGATCTTATGCAAAGTGCTGATAATGTTGGAAAAATACAGTCATGTCTTGAAAATATATCAAGTCTGTATAATGAGGCAGATCATCTTCATGCTATGGAAGTTCCTATGCTTCGTCTTGAAGAACAAGAAAAGCAAAATATGTTGTTTGATAGTGTTAAATAACATAAAATTGCTTTTGTGGCTGAAACAAAGAAATGGTTGTTGGAGGTGACAAAAGAACCTGTTGCAGTGGGTGCTGTTGGTTCATCATGTCAAGGATCCAATGTTTCCAATGATAAAGAGGAATGATGTTGAGTAATATTGAAAATGTAATAGATGACATTAGACCAGGTGACAGCGTTTCTAATGTGTCTAGTAGAACAAAGAGACGTAGTACAGTGGTAAGCAAGTCCAATTCCTCCACAACATCATCAGCTGGATTAAAGACTGACAGCCGCTCTTTTGGCTCATCAGAGACTGCTGAAAGAAAAGCATGTTTTAGAGGAGCAGCAGGAGTTGCTGCGGAGAAAGAAGGAGGAGCTAGATTTAGACATGGAACTGGCTGCTTCTATGGCTAAAGTGAGTGTGTTAAAGGCGTCGGAAGGTTCTTGTGTGTCATGTTTCTGCAGACGGGATGAACAGCTAACTGAAAAGAGGAAAGAGAACACAGTTGAATGCTAATGCTGCAACGTTTGTGCCTGAGTTTAACACGCTAACATTGACTGCAGAGGCTGTAGATGATGTTCTTTCTCTCAGTTACGCTGCTGTGAAACCAAAGATAAATAATAATGTTGGGCTTCCCGCTGCTGTGACTGGGGCCGGTCTACCTATAACATCAAATGGTGCTTTACATCAAACAGCTACACATAGTTCTCCTGACTCATCTGTATCTGCATTAGAGAGCAACACAGATCAACGTTTCCTCTCAGTTCTGGAAAAGCAGAATGAAATAACATCTTTATTGGTTGAACAACAGTCGCTTTTTCTTTTACCTAAACGAGAGCTACAGGTTTTTATGGTGATCCCCTGCAATCACCAAGAAAATTATCCAAGATGAACTTGGAATGAGGAAAAAATAACTGAAAATGGTCGAGTCTCAAATTGGTTTAAAAACTAGAAGCAGTAGTTTTGCCACAACTGGAACATCTGTTCAGAAGAGAGTGGAACCTGTGAATAAAGGAGAGAACTCGTTAGTTTGTTTTGTGGAGCTGGTCATTCTTTGGATATTTGTCTTCTTCTGGATAAAAGGACACAAGAAGAGAAGATGTCTTTTTTGAAGGAGAATGGGACGTCTTTTGGTTCTCTGTGAACAGGAGTAAAGATAACAGAAAACGTCTGACGCATGTTCTCCATCTCTGCGTGGGTTTTCTCCGGCCAGTGTTGTTTTTGGCAGGCAGTGTTAAAAAACATGAGCGTGACCACTCTCAGCTTTCGTAGGATCATTCTGTGTATTTTATTTCTTTTGATAGAAACCACAGACTTACAGATATACATGTGTTTATACATAGAATGTGACTCAGCAACAATAAAGCGTGGCATAAGGAGAAGTGTGTTGGACTGGTGCTGTATACCTCATCTGTTCTGACTGGACCATCTGTGGAGGCTGCACAAATCAGTGTCTAATACTCATCTCTGAGGTCACAGGTTGGTCCTTCTGAACTAGAATTATTTTACCAACACCTCTTTTACCAGTTAAACACGTGTAAAATGAAACAGTCAACAAACAGTAAGAACACTATGAAACAGGTAAAACACTGTGGAGTTACACCTGATTTTCTCTACAGGTGTTCTTTGAGTCGACGTTCAACATGAGTGCTGATTCAGTCTTTTCATGTCTTACATTTTCTCTGTAACTTTCTCTCCAGGCTGAGTGCGTGTGGTCTCTCAGAGAGAAGCTGTGGACCTCTGTCCTCAGTCCTTAGCTCCCAGTCCTCCAGTCTGACAGAACTGGACCTGAGTAACAACGACCTGCAGGACTCAGGACTAAAGAAGCTGTGTGGTGGACTGAAGAGTCCAGACTGCAGACTGGAAACTCTCAGGTCAGAATTCATCAAACTAAAAGTTTAAAAGAGTTTTTATTCCTGAGTACCAAACTTGTGGAAGCTGTTTGTATGAATATCAGATGTTTGTGTGTCTCTGATTTAGGTCTCTTACACCACAACTTTTTTCTTCATAATCCATGTGTGTACAGGTTGCTGCTAAACTAGTAGAACATGCAACAGTGCACATGACAGTTAAAGCTAAACCCATCTTCAGTCTCGTTTTTATTTCCATTTATCGGTTTTAAAATAAAGAAAAACATAAAACTTGTATAAAAAGAGGATAGACAGACTTTCTTCTAAGGGATGTAGATATTTGTGGAAAATGATGTAAAGTAAAAACAACAAAGTCCATAATTTCCAATCTAATGACAAGAATATTTTAGCCACGTATTTAGAGGCATTGTGGAAGGTCCAGAGAGCCACTTGCAGCTCCAGAGTCGCAGGTTGGACACCCCTGATGTAGTGTTTGTAAACCAAAATTTACTGCATTTTCTTTTTATCAAATCAAAATGTATTTATTTGGTAGGGACAAGTATGTTTCATGGGTCATGTCACACACAACAGCATTTTAGCCAAGGCTAATTCTCAATGCCCGTCCCTAGTTAGGCTTTTACACAAAACACAGACAACATTGTCTATACACACTACAACACAAAACAATAAAACATCACAAATACAACATGGGACGTTCACATGTCTCACCCCTCAATAAAACACTATAAAAAAATAAACAATGTCTTCAGTTATCAGCGCATACAACAATCCCACCCATTTAACACCCACACAGGAAATTACAGTATTTAAAAATTAGTACAGTCCTGGTTTGTCTTTAGCCAGTTCTTAAGTCTGGAAGTAAATCTTTTATCATCAGGTTTGGTCTTAATGTCAGATGGTAGTGAGTTCCAGAGCTTAGAGTTCTTAACAGAGAACGCTGTCTGTCCAAAGCTAGTCCTGCAGTACAGGATTTTACAGTTGTGATTTGTGGCAATTCTGCTGAATCTGTTGCTGTTTTGTCTCTCAATAAATGTACTTAGTGGCTAAGGTGCGAAACAATTAATACATTTGTGAATTAATTTAATGAAACAATTATTGCTAAAGCTATCAAAGCTCATTAGATTATATTATTTACTGATGATACAATGATGATGATTGGATTTTTGTCCATAATTTTTAGTGCTCGATTGTATAGCGAGCTTATAGGTTTGGTTGCAGTAGGAGCGGCCGGTGCCCATGCTAACATGCATGTACAGCAATTATTTCTGCAACTTTCGCTTCCTGGACCTCATTAATATAAAAACATCCGTTGGGACAATTTTTTCTGTTAATTTAGATTTTCTGCAGGCTGAAAATGTTTTGCTAGTTCTTCAACTGATTATACAACACATGAATTGAACTCATTAGCCATGGTGACTCTGTTGGTTATATTCTTGTCATTAATGGTAAGTTCTGCAATCTTCCTGTTAATTTGATTTGTTAGTTAAATTACTTAAATGCTTCCAAAGTGTTTTATTGTTACCCTTAACATTGTCAATTAACTGGGTGTAAAATGTTGCTTTTGCTTTGCGCAGTTCCAGTACTACTTTATTTCTTAGGCTTTTATAAATTAAAAGGTCAGTTTTAAGTTTTGAACATTGTGATGTTTTCAGAGCCAAATCTCGCTTCATCAGTTTGTATATTTCATTATTTATCCAGGCTACAGTGAATTCTTTTTGTCTAGATTTTATTTGCTTTGTAAATTTCTTTTAGTCCTGTGATAGCTGCTGTCATATAATTACCGCACTCCTCTACATCATCTAGAGCCGTAATCTGTTCCCAGTTTATGTTAGTGACTTCTCTTTCAAATTGTACAGTTTTAGATTTTGGAATAATGCATTTTATTTTTTCACTATCAGGTTTACCAAAATACTGCAGGTTTCTAGTCAGTTTCCTAACAGTCAGTCATGTTGTGGTCCAAGATTCCTGTTATCAGAATATAAGTCCTTGTTATACGTTCTGGTTTGTTAGTAAATGTCGAATCAATGAGGGTCTTAGTCTGTCTGGTTTTCCTTGTCGGCCCTTGAATCATCTGTTGATAATTGAATTGTGTCATAACTGCTTTTAGTTTTTGTTTACAGTTTTTGTCAGACCAATTGATATTAAAGTCATCGTACCATATTATCTCTCTATAAGAGAGGCGTAACAAAAGAAGAGAACTGCAGACAGATGTTCATGACGTAAGCTAACAGATCTTATTGGAACAAGTGGAAATGGAGAACAAACAAATGGTGGTAAATGAAAAGTGTTGGGGTTAGCGAAGCTGCTCAAAGCAAAAACAGAAAATAACCGCTATGGTCTAACTCAAAATCTGCCAGTTGAATGCAAAAACCAGAAATAACCAAACGGGAGGACGGAAACTGGCCTACTAATCTAAGTTAACGAAGAGTGAAGCAGTTTCAGTAGCTATGCTGATATAAAACTCTACTTACAATTACAAAACTAACCTAGCCCAGCACATTCTAACTTTAACAACTAACTAATTAACAACTTTAACTAATACAGCTGAAGGAGAAGCCAAAAGGGCTTTACGTATTACCACACACCAAACAAAGATAACAAAAGACTGTCAGTCAGCAAAACGAAGAACACAAAAGCCAAACAGTTTTAACGCTGTTGGAAACAAATACTAATCTTGCTTCTCAAAACCACCAACTAAGCACACGGTCACAATCAAGTTCACAAGCCAAGGGCAGCCTGTCTGTGCCATGGATGTAATATAGGAACTGGATAACGGACTGAAAATGGCGGCCCATTCATTTCTATGGAAGTTGCTCACCCAGCGCATACGCCGAAAAAGTTCTCAGGCTTCCGGGTTACTTCCGCATATTGGGCCCATAGAGCATGCGCAGTAGTGTCACCTCCCATCATGCTTCACGTCACTGTGACGTCACGTTTCTCCTGGACCAGTTAGTTACTCGATATCAGAAAAAAGAAACTTAACTTTAACTTAACTTTTACGAACAGCTTTCCCATCATATTGAAGTCAACAGCCGTCCTCCTCGCTCCCGACACAGCATGACCGCGCTTCGGCAGTGCATGTGCACAGCCGTGACGTCACCGGAGAAATAGAGACTTTTCTGTGGCTTTTATGGCCTTTTGAAAAATAATTGACGGATTAAATGTCCATGAATTAAAAATATTGAATAGAAAGATTAGTAATTAGCTGTGTTTAAAGCTGAAGACGTCCTGTCAACAGTTTTATAGCCGTGTCTTTTACCATTGTGGCCTATGGGAAAAATGCTTTTTGGGCCCCATGGGATTTTTTGTTGCAGTACCACGAGTGGCCACTGGGAAAAATCGGCGTGCCGTCCTTTTTCAGTCCGTTATCCAGTTCCTATAATACATCCATGGTCTGTGCAAACAGTTGCTACTGACTGAGCGGTCGCAGCAGTCTTTTACTTCCTGGTGGAAGGCAGCAGGAGCAGGGATTGGACCAGCAGTTATCCAATCAGGCGGGTGAAGGCGAAGGTGTGACAGTACCAGCCGACTCCAAACAGGCAACAGAGGGCAGGCGTTTACCTGCAGGATGAGCCCCATGTGGAGGCAATGAGTGGCAGCTGTAACACATGCAAAGAAAAAAAAAATTACTGCCAAGCATGAAACAAGTTCTTATAACACTAATCCCAACACATGGTAAGGACAAAGACTACTGGACACCCTGAGACCAATCACACTATTAAACACAGAGTAGAAACTCTTATCAGGAAACTTGCAGCAAGACTTCAGACCGGTATAAATCAGATCATCAGTGAAACACAATCTGGCTTCCTTGGTGGAAGAATAATTTACAGTAACATCAGGTTGGTCCTGGACTTCACTGCCTACAGTGACATGTTTACAGGAAGTGGCTACTTTTTATTCCTGGACTTCTAGAAAGCTTTGATTCAGCTGAACATCCTTTCATTTTAGAAACGTTCACAGAATTTGGCTTTGGAAATAAATGTATTGATCTAATAGATATGCTACACAATGACATCAACAGCTGTGTAGCTTTGGAGCCCGGTACTAGTGATGCGCGGGCCGCCCCCTAACCCGCGGGTCCCGCGGTTCGGGTTGGGGCGGGTCAAAGAATTTTCGCTTCACTGCGGGGCGGGTTGGTGTGGTTTACTATTCTGAAATATCTAGTTCTATCTATTAATTTAATTTTTTTGTCAAACTGAAAATAAAGACCTTAATCAGTGTCTACATTTTGTTACTATAATATGTAAGACAAAATATTTATCAGTTATTTAAACACAGGTCCCGTTTTATAACGTAATGTCCACGTAGGCGCGTAGTAGGCTACGCAGACTACGTTCAGAAAGCGCCAAGCAGACAAGCAACAAAAGATGGAAGGAGTGTTGAATAATATTCGTTCGGGAGTTTACGTCCTTAAAAAGAAGAAGGAGGGTCAAATGGCTAAATCACAGGTTTGGGACAGGTTCAACGAGGTAATCAGTGCAGACAACAACAGCAGCATTGGCTATGTGCTTTATAACACTTAAACGCTTAAACGCTTTAAAACACTTTATTTATTTGCCTATTTATGTTTATAGGCTTAACGTTCAAATGAAAATACATTTTGTGTTGCCGGTTTCCAGTGCCAATTTAGGAGACCACCTTTCTCAGACTAAATAAAAGCATTCGTCAATGTCATAAGATGTGTTTTATTGGGGCGGGGCGGGGCGGGTCGGGTTAAAAAAATAGAAGCGGAGGTGCGGGGCGGGTTGGTGCGGTTCAATTTTTTTAAAAGAGCGGGACCCGCGGGTCGGGGTTTTTCACTACACATCACTACCCGGTACATGTCGGAGGTTTCCAGTCAGGAGGGGATCAGACAAGGATGCAACACCTCACCCTCGCTGGTTATAATGGTCGCTGAGCTGCTGGCTATCAGCCTTACAAACAATGGGGTTGAAGGTATTAACAGTTTGGACAGAAACATTTTGATAAGCCAATTTGCAGATGGCACAACATTTTTATTTTTAGAAGATGAGATAGAAATTCCCATTGTCCTTGAATTTAATTAGTTTTCTAAGACACCAGCTGTAAAATGAAATACTGATAAATGTGAGATATTTACTCTACATGACCAAACAGCTCAGTCAGTTTGTAATATCACAATTAAAACTGGAGTAAAATATTTGGGTATCACCATCACAAAAAAAAAGAAACAAGAAAAAAAGATAGCATGTAAAATATAATGAAATAATTAAATCTATTCTTAATTCATGGCTTCATAGGGACACAACTATATGTGGAAGAGTGCTTCTAACTAAGATGGAAAGTTTATCAGGTTATTTATCCTGCATTCTCACTGGAAATCTCTGACAAGATAATCCATCTTATTAACAGCTTTAATTTCAGCTTTATTTTGAAAAATAAATGCCACTATATAAGGAAAGCAGAGTGAAAACCATCAAGGATGGCGGCGTAAACCAGGGGCAGTTCTAGGATCAGAGGTTCAGGGGGGCTGAGCACCACACAGGCTAGAGAAATTTCACCATTTTATATATTTTAACACAATTTCATTCCCACATTTGTGAAAGAAAAGTAAAACACTTTTTGGTAAAGTCTGTGACGAAACCATTAAATCTGATAAAGGTTATTTAAATGCTGAGCCGCAGCAGAAGAGGAATGGATGGATATCTTTTACTGTTATTGAAACATGACAGTTTAAAAATCAAGAAATTTTACAATGTTCACTCCACTCTAACTTTTCAGCCTGTTCCAATACTCAAAACAAACTCTCACAATTCCTACAATTTCCATTGTAGAGACATAAATTATACATCAAAACGGAGGAATCTTGAGTGGCTTCGAAGAGAACCAAGCGTGACAGAGCTGGGATTTACAGATTTTGAGCTATGCCTCTCCAAGCGAGGATAAGTCTACTTCTTCTCCCATAGACTTCCATTCAAATATGGATTCTAAGAGGAAAATGCATTTCTCATGTGTTTTTAACTCGCCACCATTTAAATTCTGTTCGCATTACAGTAAAATAAATCACATCCCTGCGTTCCCCAAACCCTCCTGGCGCTCACGGTGAAAAAATTATTTTGATATCTCATATAGTTTTCTCTTGATGAAGAGTTGTTCGGGAGGTGTGCAGAGTGATTGGAACAGTGCAGCTCTGGTCTCCTCTCTGTGTGCCTGTTAACAGAGTTCGGGGCCGTCGTCATGACAACTCACTGAACTCTCTTAGCTCAGGAGCCAGCTGACCTTTGACCTAATTCATTCAGTTTCTATTGATCCAGATTATGGACTTCTTACCTGTTTTTGTCCTTGTAATGAGCCCAGGCATGTCTCTATCCTTTTTCCCCGTCTCCTCCTTGTCCTTCACATTACAACAGACCACATGTCCTCCTCTCTGTCTGTCCTCTCATTATGTTCTTTGCTGCTCAGTTACATGATGGACTATATTTCAGCTGCCAGTTCAACTCTGTTTCAGCTCTTTCTGCCTTTTACAATAATTTGTCCTACATTCCACCATTTCAGCACATTTAATATTCAGTTTCAGCTTTAAATACTTTAACTATTCACTTCAGCTTCATGATTACTTCAGCTGATACTTCAACAAGCAGATTTCAGCCATTTTCAGCCATGTTCAACTATCGTAAGCGAATTTCAGGTAAACTTTCCACCATTTTAACTACATTTAATCATCAGTTTGAGCTTTAAGTCCTTCCAACTATTGACTTAAGCTTCATATATACTTCAGCAGCAACCATATTTCAGCCCTTTTCAGCCATCTTCAGCAATCTTAAACATATTTCAGTTCAACCTTTCACCCTTTCAACACCTTTTAACTCCAGTTTGAGCTTTAAATTCTTCAACTTGTCAGTTCAGCTTCATAAATACTTCTTCAACAACCATTTTTAACCATTTTTAACCATCTTTCAACATTTCAGTCCAATCATTCAGCATGAAAGCATTCACACATGCTGTTGTGCTAATAACAGCTTTTTCTAGTTGTAACTGTAATTTCTGGAGAAAAACGACTCATTCTGATACAGCAGCTCCTCAACATACACAAACAGTATGGATGTACATGTGAACGATGTGTTTTATATCTAATAAGAGATAAAAACACTGATACACTGATCCAACTTACAACAACTTATTACTTATTCTTGATAGACACACCATTTGATCTCACACTCTTACCTGAACCTGACTCTGTTTTACAAAAATAACATTTTATGTCCATGATGAGTCTGTGTGTCTGTATACACACACGCACATACACACACACACACACACACACAAAACCAGGGTTATAATGTTAATGTGCATCCAGTCAGTTAGCTAGCTGGTCAGTAGCATCTTGGCTTTAATATGAACACATGCACATACATAACAGCAGCTTCTCTCATTCCAGTTCAAACAGAGGACAGTGGTACTGACCACTGCTAACGTTTCTTAGCTAGAAAAACGTTGGCTAACTCCTACCTACCAACATAAAGAGTAACCTAAGCTTAAATGCAGCAAACATGAGGACTGCTGATGAGAAGAATGTGTTGGTATTGAGTGGTAGAAGTTAAGAATTGTGCCACATCTCCTGGTTTAAGCCAGGTTCTTCCACCACTACAGCAGACACTCAGGAAGGCAGCATCGCTCTGTGCAGAGAGCTCAGAGCCCGAGGTGGGGAAGGCAGGCGGGATCACACCATGTTAGAGAAAACAAGAATAATATTTTTCTTGTTAAAATATTATGTTTCAACCAAGCACAGTATGATTTTTACACATTTCTAGTTTGTTAAATAAAACTAGAAATGTTAGGGGGGCTGGGATTCCGTTTAGGGGTTGTTATGTAGATAGATGAGCAAACCAGTTGGTTTAGGTGCTTTATGTTAAACAAGATGGTGTATGGGTCAGAATACAGGGAGGAGGCGGATGGAGTAGAGGATAAACATCCCCCTGCCTGAAGAGCCCCAAGCAGATAACTGGTCCCCACATAATGTCAGCATTACTATTAAGGAGCGTCTCGCTGGCTGGACTAATCCAGATGGAGCGTTGGCACCACCTGGTGGCAGCATGTGCCGCTCACGCTCTCCCGTCATGAACATGGCACCGTGTCTCCTTTCCTCCTAACGAAACCCTCACCTGCACCGTGGAAGAACACGGATATCTAGGCAGACTTATGGAAGTGTCTGCTGACTAACACCCATACATCCACCTAACAGAGACTCCGCCCTGTTACGGGTAAATGTCTGAGCTTAACTTCGCTCATATCAGATAGAACTGAGCCAACAGGAAATCCTCACTTTCCTCATCAACTTAACACTCAGGATAATGAACCAGCTGACATAAACCTCTGTAGGACGTCTCACGTAGGCAGAGGAGAACTTCTACAGCAGAACTCGTCTGCTTCACTCGTGGCTAAAACCGGAACGAACCCCAACTCTACTACGTCACTTCCCTCCCACCGTCACAGAGGCTCAGTCCTACACACCCACAACCCAGTCTTTACTACAGGGGCTTCAGCCCCCACAATGGGCTAGAAACGCCTCTGGTGTACACGCCATAGACTTTGCTGTAATGAAAGGAGCTTTAAAACTTAAATGCTTAAATTCCTTTACTAGACACAGAGATTCCTTCTGGTTCTGCATTCCCAGGACAGTTTTCCAAAAAATGGGAGGTACTGACTTTGTACTACGATGTGACGATGATGTACGCAAACTACCTGCAAATGATCAGATTTCCACCAGCAAGTTCTCCTCTACTGGAAGTTATTGTTCTGCCATCATGTTACACCACACAATACACCCCTTTGGAACAACCGATGCATCCTTTGGAATAGAAAATCAATGTTCTTAAGAAGTCGGATGGAAAGGGAATCTGGTCTATCACCCGCCTAATGGACGATACAGGTGAACTATTAAATGATCCAGATTCCTGTAATTAACTGAAATTTCACTGCACAATTCAAGAGTATAATAAAGTTAAAAGCAGTTCCCATTACTGTGAGAAGAATGATCCAACAAACCAGGGAGCGTTCTGATATTCCAGTAGAACTGAAGCCGCTCTGGATCAGCGGCGACACTTGAACAGTTTGACTTCAATAACAGATTCATTGGAAACGGCTTAACAGCCACTATTACCCTTTCCACTTAAAAAGAAAGGACATTCTTAAGGACGATGATACAGAAACATCAGGAAAAGAAGGAAAAGATATTTGTCTCATCCACTTCTACCTACAACTAAAGAAGTGTCTTTAAAATCCTAAATGGAATATTCCCATCACACAACTTCCTACATGAGAAATTTAACTTGGAGAACAACTCATGTGGATTCTGTGAGACAGAAATGGAAACAACAGAACTTATTTTTCTACTGCAAACAAGCGTATGAATCTCGGACGTCTTTCAAAGTGGCTTCACTCAGAAAATATCCCAGCGCCCCTCTGAATATGTGCTGAGTCACTGCTGGAGCATTAAAGGAGAAGAACTTGGAATTTCTTGGAAATAACTTGATCTGCTGGCCAAACATTTTATTGATAGATGTAAATCTGCCAGAACTAAACCCACTTTAATGGTTGGAAGAATGAAGTGAAAATCTTCTCAGAATGTCTTTGTAGAAAATGAAAAGAAGCCAAAGACTTCTTTCCTGGATGGACTTGTTCATGTTACTAGGCTGAGACCCACCTGCTGTTTGTTCTTAATCCCCTTTCTGTTCTCCTTTATGTTATTCCTCTGAGTTCAAGAGCCGCCTTAACACATAGAACACGAATAACATGGATATAGTGGCTTTTCCCACATGTTTGTAGACATGTTGTAAAGCAATAAAGCTTTATTAAAAGCAGCTTGTTTTCTGGTTCCAGACAGTAAAGCATGTTGGAAAGAAGGTGAGAACGATGTTCTGTGCAGAACAACTCATGAAATGAACATAGAAGGAAGAACATCGTTACTTAGTTTGAACCAAAGAAAAAAATGAGGCACTTTTGTCAATCTTTATATTTTAGGAGGAAAATTCCACATCCATAAAAGTACATTTCACAATCCAACAGCAGCATTTAAGCTGTTTCTGATTGAAGCTGATTTTTACTTTAAGTCTCTAAAACTGATTTTGTCATGATGCTAATAGGTTTGGACTCAAGATGACTCAGAATTCCAGGGATGGGTACAAACTTTTATTTGTTTACAATGTAAGGAATGTGCAATCCGGGTCTTCTAAGTTCAGGCTTCTGTGAATATGGAGACAGATGTTAGTAAGCAGGGGGCGGCAGGTTACAGTGCGTAATGGTGTGGCTGACGTACCAGCAGAGTGAGATCCAGCGGGAGAGGGAGGAATCCTCAAGCTCAGAGCCACGGGAATCCGGGGGGGAAATCTGCTGCGTGCTGTAGGAGAAGCTGCTGAGCAAAAGAGGGGTTAGTATCTGGATAGGTTGAACTGCCGGCCAGGCTGACAGAGTGGGAAACGAGAATCCTCGTGGGGGTTAGGGGGAGTAGTCCGTAATCCGTAATCCAAGTCCAATAATCGATTCCAGAGGTCCAGAGCCAGGAGATCCAAACAGAGACAGGCAGAGTACCAGACAGGGGCAGGCTGAGGCAGAATCCAAATCCAAGGCAAACGGGTCAACAACAGACGGGCAAACAGGCTGAGAAATAAGGGCTGGAAGCGTACAGGGTAGAACCAAGACGATCTGGCAACTGAGAGATGAAACAGGCAGGTATATAAAGTGCTCAGCGCAGGTGGAGCGCATCAGTAATCAAGCCAGCGTGCGGGGAAGATGCCTTCAGGGTAGCTGGGAAAAACCGGCTCCGAACCACGGAGCATGACAGATTTCTAATCAGAAATGCAGATCAATAATTAATATTCATTCACAGCTTTTCAGCCAATAAACTCTCACAAATACTATTATTATATATAGAATATTATGAAGTCTGTCACGCCAGTTTTTCTTTCATTTCTATTTGTTTACTTTCTATACTTTATTTTATTTTCTACTTTATTTTTCCTCTTCATTCCGTTTCTTTCTTCATGTGCATCTTGTACAAACTGGACTGGATTTACTTTCACTGTCTGTTTATTGTTTGTCAGGTTTGAATAAAGCATAAAAACAATGAAGACACAAAGACAATAATGTGAGACAGGTCCAGTTTCTCTGAACATCTGATGATGTTCAGCTTTAGTTTCACAGCAGTTCTCTCAGAGTTTCTGTCATACGTGTTGTTTTCTGCAGCCTGTCAGGATGTCTGATCACAGAGGAAGGCTGTGCTTCTCTGGCCTCAGCTCTGACCTCCAACCCCTCCCATCTGAGAGAGCTGGACCTGAGATACAACCATCCAGGAGACTCAGGAGTGAAGCTGCTGATGGCTGCAATGAAGGATCCACACAGACTCAGGTATGGAGAGGCTGCTGCAGCCACACAATGTCTGATAGAGGAGGAAGATCTGCAGACATTTTCTCTGTCCTTCACTCAGTCCTGCTTCATGCTGGATATGAGTGTTATATGAACCATCACACATGTAGGAGCCTTTTTCCTTTGCTCACAGCAGATATGTGAGTAGGAGAGTCTCCAAGGAGAACATCTGCAGGAACAACAGTGATAACTGTCTGTTGCTCAGAGTTTCTTCAGTCTGGAAACATCTCTGCAGGTTAAAGGGACATTCTGTCATAGAAACATCTTTTCTGTCCTCTGACCCTGGATCAGACACAGAGATGCTCCAGGAAATGTTAGCTTAGCTTAGCTTAGCACAGATATTTATAAAAGCGTGTGCACAGTCATGTTCTTGTAAAGTTCTCTTTAGAAATCAGTCCATGTGGAAATGTGCACGTGTTGATCAGACCTGTATTCCTACCTCTGTATAGATACATTTAAACACATGATGGATGAAAACCTTCCCATGAATGATGATGCTCAGTGATTCTCCCACTTACTGGAGGCTCCTGATGCTGAACCACAGCAACAGACCTACAACATGAATTTAGATGAGACACATATAGAGCAGGAAGTATTCTGGTCCCTGAAGATTCGTTCCCTCTAGATTCTTTCATTCATGTCGTCTTCTGTTGGTGCCGCTGCTCCGTGCAACGTCACACATGAGTGTCATTGCAGTTTTTATCAGTTTCCTTCAATTAGCTGCACACAGCTGATCACAATGATGGAGACAGTCAGTGGAGCCCCTCCCCCTGATCTGATCTGAAAAGAGGAGTTAGACAGGAAAACACAAGTTCTTTACTTCTTCATGCTCCTGAAGTCTGGCTTAGTGTTTGATGATCTGGACTCATAATGAGGACATGAATGAAAATGACTGAGAGAGTCACTGGATTTCTGTCCACACTTTGTCACTTTACACTCAATATTCACTCAGCAGTCACATGACTTAAATGTAGGTTGTTTTACCAGAAAATGCAGCGTCATGCTAAAGATTTCAGACCTGCCGGTGGACTGGATTCCTGTGGGACTGGATCAGGAGTCTTCCTGTATCAGTGCTGCTGATCAGTGGTGTAAATAGATGATAAGGACCTACTGGAGCCACTAGGAGGTGGAGTAGAGCCCTACTGTCCCGTAGGAATGGACTGATAACCACTGATAATGCTGCTTCAGTCATGTGATAACGGCTGGATCGGGTGCTGGAGGAGGTGATGGAGATGGCAGTGTGTGTGTGTTGTGATGAAGATGATGATGTTACATCAGGTTTCCTGGTTAACGTGCAAGGACTCAGTATGTTCACAGCTGATGTTGAGGAAAGATGAGACAGACTTTCCTGAATCCTGTCACATCCTGTATTTCAGCAGCTGCAGCTCCATGTCTGACCACCAGAGGCAGTCTAACCTCTCCTCTTCACTCAGGACTTTAGAGCTTTGATGATCCCATGCTGCTGATTCAGTAATTACTAATTCAATCATCCATCAGATGATCAGTCAGCTTCAATAACAGTGTAGATGTTGGAGTCAGTAGAAGCTGGTGATGTGGCTGCACTTCAAACTGGAAATGAATCAGCAGACTGGATCAGATGTGGAAGAAGTGTGGTGAGTTGATGCTGCTGATCCCTCTGATTCGTTCCTGCTTTAGAAAGAAATGTGTTTGTGTCCACACAGCAGCAGGATCTGCAGGAATAATGTGAGGGAACAAATCCTCAGTGTGATGATGAAGCAGCTGTTAGTGGTCAGTAGGAAACAAGCCGTCACAGCTCCAAACACACACATCATGGCCTCAAACAGAGTCTCTGACAGTCATTTAGCTTCATGTGCAGGAAAAGAACCACTTTAACATTTCCCAGCTGAGTCACAACAAAGAATCTGAGCCAATCTGCTCTGCAGAGGAGATTATTGTCAGAAGCTGATCAATAAGACTTCAGGGCAGAGAGAAGATGCAGCTCTTGGTTAGATCAGGAGTTTCTGCAGAGTTCTTTATCTGTGAAGAGATGAAAAGGAGAAGATGGTTGAAAGAAGAAACTGGGACTTCCACAAAGCAGTTTTCTTGGTGTGGGTGTGGACCAATCAGCTTCCTGATTCTGCTCCTTCTAGTCTGGAGATGCTCCAATCAGGTGGACGTGTCCAGATGTTGGACTGTTCCTTTCTCAGTGTAGAACAAAGTGTGTATGAGAGCCATGTAATGTCCATGTTATCATGCTCTGACCCCCTCCTCCTTTCAGGGTGGAGCCTGCTGGAGAACCGTGGTTGAGACCAGGAGGTCTGAGGAAGTGTAAGTGTGTTTTTTATTGGATTCATCACATTCAACCATCTTCACACTGTCCCATCACTCATTCATCAGTCAGCATCAAAGTGTCAATAGATCAATAACTGCAGCTGGATTGTGTTTGTTCTCTCCATCAGATTCCTGTCCACTCACCATCCACATGGACACAGTGAACAGAAACCTCAAACTGTCTGACAACAACAGGAAGGTGACATATGTGGAGGAGCTTCAGTCATATCCTGATCATACAGACAGATTTAACAGGCCTCAGCTGCTGTGTGAAAATGTTCTGACTGGTCGCTGCTACTGGGAGGTCGAGTGGAGAGGAGAGGTTTATATATCAGTGAGTTACAGAGAAATCAGGAGAGGAGACATTTTTACAAAATTAAGAACATTCCTCACAGGATATGACAGTTTGTTTGGATGCAATGATCAGTCCTGGAGTCTGAGATGCTCTGATGATGAAGGTTACTCTGTCTGGCACAATAATATAAAAACACCCATCTCCTCCTCCTCCTCCTCCTCCTCCTCTGTCTCTAACAGAGTAGCAGTGTATGTGGACTGTCCTGCTGGCTCTCTGTCCTTCTACAGAGTCTCCTCTGACTCACTGATCCACCTCCACACCTTCATCACCACATTCACTCATCCTCTCTATGCTGGATTTGGGTTCTGGTCCTGGTCTGGTTCCAGGTTCTCTGGTTGCAGGTTTGGTTCCTGGGTGTGTGTGTGTTGAGTGTAAAGAGTGTGATGGTAGCAGAGAAACTCTGACTGGTGAACAGATAGTTCAGTCTGTACATGTCTGTCTCTTTCACTCAGAAACATCTTTTCAGATTCATGGATTCAATCAGTTTGTGTGTGAAACTCTTCTAAATGGTTCCTTGGAAACTTCTTCCTCTTCCAGTCCTTTAAAGATGGAAGCTGTGCTTCTTCCAGGATCCACATGTTGTTTCCAGTCAAAGCTTCACACTGAATATCAGGATGTTGTGTTCACTTCATGTCAGCTGCAGTTAGTTCCACTTCATGATGCTGGAAATGAAAATCCTCCCAGTGTTTCACTCTTAGTTTGTTTGCTTCATTCTGTCTTTATTTGGACTTTCTGACATTTTCACATGTTGAATTAAAGATTCATTTTCACATCACAAATTTCATGTTTTGCTTCATTTTCACCACAAATGTTTGACTTTCTACTTGAAATGTAGAATTTAAAGAATTTTCATTCAAACTTTCACATATAAATTTTGTTTATTTTCTTTCAGATTATTTTAGACGTTTTGTGAAAATATTTGATGTTTAATGAAAAGTAAATGTTATAATTTCTCTGTTGGATTTCAGTATATGTGGTTTTGATATTTTATTTCAAATTTCATTTTATTTTTTGTTTCAATCCAGTAACTCATTGGAATTCTTTGAATTTTTTAAATATTTTCCATCATGTTTATTTCTTTGTTTTGTTTAATAAACATTTAACTTTTATTCTGAGGTTGTTTTCATGAGAAGAAACGTCTTGTTGTACCTCGATGTTCTACCAAACATTTCAGAAGGTCTTTGGTTCCTGCAGCTGTCAGATTTTTTAATGAATCTGCAGCTTTTTGTTTGTTTTGTTGTTTGTGTTGAACCATGTTTTTAGTGTATTTACATGTTTAAGTTTTTATCATGTTTTTCCTCTTTGTAAATGTTTGAGATGTTTCCTTTGGGGATGAAAAAAGCTGATCTTAAATAAAATTTTCTTTCTGTTGTGACTCATCTTGAATATTTTTCTTTATGGTTGTGATGATGATGATGATGATGATGATGATGATGACGATGCTCCAGTGAACCAGTAGATGAGAGAGATTCTGTACTTTTCCCTCCGAGACATAAAGAAGAAAATAAAACTACCAGCAGCATAATTTCAGGATGAATGTTATTGTGTGAGTTATATCAGCGGCTCATTTCCAATGAACAGGAGATGAATGAAAGTGGCCTCCAGTCAGGGCGACTATATTTCTAATCACATCATCAGGGTTTGCTGCCTGTTGACAGGCTGGGCTGATCTGCAGTGATTTAATAACAATGAAGTTCATCTCTTCTTCCTCTTTATCTTTCTATCCTTTTCTTTTCTACTCGTAACCTCCTGTGTTCCTAAGAGGAAAACAGGATCCAGGTCCTGCTTCACAGGTGGAAACTGAACTGTGTCCAGGTCCCACTGGACGGGTTTATCCATCCATCCATCCATTTTCTTCCGCTTATCCAGAGTGGGTCGCGGGGGCAGCTGCCTAAGCAGGGAAACCCAGACTTCCCTCTCGCCGGCCACATTCACCAGCTCATCCGAAGGGATCCCGAGGCGTTTCCAGGCCAGCCGAGAGATGTAGTCTGTCCAGCGTGTCCTGGGTCTGCCCCGGGGCCTCCTTCCGGTGGGACGTGCCCGGAAAACCTCACCAGGGAGGCGTCCAGGAGGCATCCTAACCAGATGGCCGAGCCACCTCATCTGGCTCCTCTCGATGTGAAGGAGCAGCGGCTCTACTCTGAGCCCCTCACGGATCACGAGCTTCTCACCCTATCTCTAAGGGAGAGCTCAGCCACCCTGCGTAGGAAACTCATTTCGGCCACTTGTATTCAAGATCTCGTTCTTTCAGTCATTACCCACAGCTCATGGCCATAGGTGAGGGTAGAAACGTAGATCGACCGGTAAATCGAGAGCTTTGCCTTTTGACTCAGCTCTCTCTTCACCACGACAGACCGATGCAGAGCCCGCATCACTGCGGGCGCCACACCAATCCGCCTGTCGATCTCCCGCTTCATCCTTCCCTCACTCGTGAACAAGACCCCGAGATATGTAAACTCCTCCACTTGGGGAAGGACCCCATCACAGACCCGGAGAGAGTACTCCACCCTTTTCCGGCTGATTACCATGGTCTCGGATTTGGAGGTGCTGATTCTCATCCCAGCCGCTTCACACTCGGCTGCAAATCGCTCCAGTAAGAGCTAAAGATCCCGATCAAGCCCGATGAAGATGCTCACTGGGGGCGGGCCGGGGGGCGACCGGGGGTCCGGGGCGGTTGGGGGGCTGGCCTGGGGCTGGGCGGCCGGGTTGCTGTGGTGGGGGCCCGGCGGGGGGGTGGGTTGCCCCGGGGTCTGGGGGCTGCCTCCCTCCAGCTCGGTTGGCCTCGGGGGGCCTTGGTCGCCCTGGGCGTGCCATCGGGGTCGGGCTGATCCGATGCCGGGCGGGTACCCTTGGGATTACAATGTGTCCGTTGGGTCTAAGGGAGGGGTAGGGGAAAGGGGGGCAGCGGGGGTCCTGGTGGGCAGTGGGGGGGATTAGGGCTCATGGGGGTGGAGTCTGCTCTCCTTCTCGCTCTCTCCCCTCCCGCAGGTGGCTCCTTCGGGCGCTGTGCCTTGGACCCGACAAGGATACGTGTGTGCAACCTGGGGCTCTCTGGTCCCCTGGTGTGGTGGAGGGGCTGCCGGGGGTGGGTGGGCGTCCGGGGCGCTCATGCGTTGGGCTCTTGGCTGGGCTGGGCCTTTGCCCCTCTTCCCTCGGGTGGTCTTGGGGAGGCGGGGGCACCTACAGCGGCCAGCTGAGGAGTTGGCTGCCTGGGACGGGGATCTCTCTCCCAGTTGTGCCCCTCCCCGAGCCCCTCTCCTCCCCCGCCACCCCACATCATACACACTACACATAGGGCACTGTGGGGCAGGTGGAGGCGGTGGGTTTGGCTGAGGGGTCCCCATTGCGGGATCCCCCGGTGGACCCCTGCGACTGCCCGCCCCACTAGATTTTAATGACAACCTAGACATCAGTATACATTTAGGGCCTCGGGGGGATGGGCACATGGGCTGTGGGTGGGCGGACAGGAGCCACCTTGGTGGCCCTTCCTCCATCCCCTCCCTTTGTGACCTCTCTCCCCCCGATTTTATTTACATGTTAGACACTACCACATTTAACAGTACTGCACTACACACCAAACACACACTCACACACACTGAGGGAGTCCTGACGGGGTCCTGCTGCCTGGCAGCAGTGGGACCCACCACCATCTCATGGCTCCTTCCAGTTTTTAATTGCACACACAACTCAGGCTGGGGGGCAGGGGGGCGGGGGTCTTCCTACACCCTCGTGTCCCGGGATGCACTCGGGGCTGCGGGGGGTGGAGGTTCGGTGCCTGCCTGGAGTCCTGTGCGGGGTGCTACTGAGCGCCATCTGCCCTGGGGGCTGCCCTCGGTGCCGCATCGGGGGGCTGGTGAGACCCCAGGGAGAATGTATGTGGTTGTGTGTATGTGGAGAGGGTCGGGTCTGGGGCCCACCAGGCCCTAGACTCCCTGGGCTGCCCCTGGTGGGGGTGGGAGGGGGTGGGGAGGGGAGGGGTGGGGGATGAATGGGTAAGGGTTGGGGTAAAGAGGGTTTTTTTTGGGGGGGGGGGGGGGGGGCTGCGGACATGTTCTTGTCCCTGGGGTGCCTAGCCTTGGTGTTGGGTTGGCGTGGCCCACGGTGGTTTTGCCTGGGGCGGTCGGGCCCCGTCGGGTTCCTGGGTGGGGCTTTGCTGGGGGGAGTGGGTGGTCCTTGGGCCTGTGGGGCGCCTGCCCTCTGTGCGGCCCGCAGTGCCTGGCACCCGCTGGGCCTGCTCACCATCACCCTGGGCTGCCTGGTGCCCCCTGCCCCGTCGCGCCGGGGGTTCTGGTCTGGGGGCCCCTCTGCTCTGGTCCGGGTGGGCCGCTGCTCTGTCTACTTTGGCTGACCCGGGCTTGGTACTCTGTGGACCTGCTTGGCCTTTGGGGCATCGGGCTCCCGTCGTCCCCCGCTGATGCTTCGGGGTGCGGCGTGATCGCAGCCCCCTTGCGTGTACACATTTCCTCCTTGTTGCATGGCCACACATGCATGTTAACACGTGCATGCTCACAAATGTGCTCGTCTCTCCATCCACTTCTCACTAGATGTAGCTGATGTTTGTGTGTTGGTACGTTTATCTGCAGGTACGTTTGATGACTATTGTCATTTTTTATATCATCATCATCCTATCTTTCTTTTGGTATCATGTAGTACTGTGGTAGTTTATATTGTTGTTTTTTTTTTGTGATATGTTCTGGGCAGCATAGACAACTGTTATTTCCACATTTTAATCCTGTCCTTTTCTCCCTTTTTTTGCTCTCTCTCTTCCTCTATCTCACTGTCAGGTTCGGCACTGACATATAAGACTAAAGAAAATAAGATTACAATAAAAAATAATAAAAATATTAAGGGCAGCCATGTATATAACATGTCTCCGTTGGTAGAGCAAATCTGTCAAGCAAAATATGGCACACAGACCACCGTTCTGTATGTTAGGATGCTGGACAGGACAGGGAGAAAAAAAAAAAAAAAAAAGAAAAGAAACTAGATAAAGCAAGCATAATAGATAGATCAAAGGCTATATTAAAATCAAGTCACTGCATAAGACCAACAGAATAGATGGATAAAAGGCATCATTAAAGTCAAGAAAAGAAATAAAGCCACCATAACAGATAGATCAAAGGCTTTATTAAAGTCAAGACAAGACATAACACCAACATAATACATAGATCAAAGGCTTTATTAATGTCATGAAATGACATAAAGCCACCATAATAGATAGATCAAAGGCTTTAATAAAGTCAGGCACGACAAAACACCACAGAAACAGATAGATCAAAGGCTTTATTAAAGTCAAGAAACGAAATAAAGCCACCATAACAGATAGATAAAAGGCTGTATTAAAGTCAAGACAAGACATAACACCAACATAATAGATGGATCAAAGGCTTTATTAAAGTCAAGAAACGAAATAAAGTTTTTCCAGTTCACAAGGATAGTTTTCTTTGCGATGCATAATGCTGTGCGTATCATGTGTGCAGAGTTAATTGCCATATTAATGTCACCCAAGTCACCTAGTAGACATAGCGCGGGGATTGTAGGAATATTACATTTAAACCATGTTGACATGTCCACACATACCTGAAGCCAGAACCTGCGGACAGGTGTGCAGGACCACAAGGCATGGAGGTAGTTATCTGGTGCGTTTTCATTGCAGTGTGTGCAGATGTTTGATTGTGACAGACCCATCCTGAACATCCTTTGTCCTGTATAATGAGTTCTATGCAGAATTTTGAATTGTATTAGTTGCATATTTGAATTTTTAGTCATTTTAAAGGTGTTTAAACATATTTGTGACCATTTATCTTTATTAAAGTTACTGGATAAGTCACCCTCCCATTTTGAAGTTGGAAGACAGATTGAGTCTTCTAGTTTAGATAATAGTCTATATGTTTTTGATAATAGCTTTGGGGCATTGAGATTCATGAATTCTGCCACCCTAATAGGTAGCTGTAAGTTTAATTGATTAATGGTATATTTTTTACATATAGTAGATTTAAGCTGGTGATATTCTAAAAATGTTTTGCTACTGATTCCATATTGTGAAGTGAGAATATTAAATGATAAAAAGTTTCCATTTTCTATTATATGTTCTAACTGTTTTATTCCTTTATTTTTCCATTGAGTAAAATTGATAAGCTTTTTGTTTTGCAGTATGTCAGGGTTGTTCCAGAGGGGTGTAAACTTACATGGAAAAAGTGAGGATTTGGTTATTTTTAGAAAATCCCACCAAGCCACTAAGGAGGAACTGATATTGATGCTTTTAAAACACTTATGTGTTTTGATGGTTGAGCTGATGAATGGCAGATCAGAGATAAACACATCCTCACACAATGCTTGCTCTACATCTAACCATGTTTCATCCAGACTGCTAGGTTTAAGCCATTTGGAGATATACTGCAGCTTGTTAGCTAAGAAAACATGATTAAAGTCGGGTAGCTCCAATCCGCCTCTATCTTTAGTCTGTTGTAAAGTTTTTAGACTGATACGTGATGGCTTATTTTTCCATAAAAATTTAGATATGTGTGAGTCCAGTGACTTAAACCAACTGGAGGATGGTTTAGTGGGTATCACTGAAAACAGGTAGTTTACTTTAGATAAAACCATCATTTTAACTGTGGCAACCCTCCCCATGAGTGATATGGGTAAGCGCCTCCACCGTGATAGATCATCCTCTATTGCTTTAAGTAGCTGAACATAATTTAGCTTTGTTAGTTCTGATAGCCTGGGGGAAATGTTTATGCCTAGATATCTAATGTTTCCAGACTGTATTGTAGTATTGGGTATGTTCTGTAGGTCACAGTTGATGGGCATAATAATAGTCTTAGACCAGTTAATAGAGTATTCAGATATTGATGAGAATGTGTTAATAAGTGTGATTGTCTGGGGGAGAGACATCGGTGAGTTCTGGAGAAAGAGTAATACATCATCAGCATAAAGACTTATCTTGTGTTCTATATTTTTGGCATGGATTCCTTTAATCTCTTTATTTTGTCTTATGGCAGCAGCTAGGGGTTCAATAAAAATAGCAAAGAGTGATGAAGAAAGTGGGCAGCCCTGTCTGGTGCCTCTCTGCAAACAGAAGCTTGGAGAGGTTTGATCATTGGTCTTCACACATGCATTTGGGTTGTTATATAATATCTTTATCCAATCTATGTAAGATGACCCAAACCCAAATTTGTTTAACGTTGCAAATAAAAATTTCCAGTTTACTCGGTCAAACGCTTTTTCTGCGTCTAAAGAAATTACTGTGGATTCCAGATTATGTAGAGTAGAATAATCTATGATGTTAATTAATCTACGCATGTCAGTAGAGGAATGTCTACCTTTAATAAAGCCTGTTTGGTCAGGATGTATTATTAGAGGGGTTATTTTTTCTATTCTTCTGGCCAAAGCTTTGCTAATTATTTTGAGATCTACATTTATTAATGAAATTGGACGGTAACTGGATGGAAGTGTCGGGTCTTTACCTGGTTTTAATAGTAGAGTAATATTGGCTAGGTTCATATTTGAAGGTATTTTTTGTTTTTCCTTTATTTCTAATATCATATTGTAGAAAGTGGGTGCCAACGTTGTCCAGAATTCTTTGTAGAATTCTGCTGGGTAACATCTGGACCTTTATTGTTGGGCATATGCTGGAGAGCTTCATGGAGTTCGCCGACTGAAATGGGGGAATCCAAGACCATTTTATCTTCATGTTTTAATTGTGGAAGATTGATGTTACTAAGAAATTTATCAATATTGTCATCTGTTGTAGTTAGTTGTGATGTATATAATGTTTTATAGAATTCTTTGAAAGTGTTATTTATCTTGTCAGGGTCATGGCTGATGTTTCCTTCTGGATCTCTGACAGAGGAGATGGTTGTTTTCTCCTTGTTTGTTTTTAACTGATTAGCCAGGAACCTTCCAGATTTATTTCCATGCTCAAAATTCTCCAAGCGAAGTCTTTGCACCAAGAACTGCGTCTTTTATCTATTATTTCATTAAATTCAAGTTTAGCTTTCTTTATAGCATTTAGTGTGTGTTCTTCTGGGGAGACATGGTAAGCGTCCTCTAAGGATTTAATTGTGAGTTCTAACTCTGAAATTCTCAAAGTTTCCTTCTTTTTCTTATGAGAAGAAAAGGAAAGTATTTTCCCTCTCATTACTGCTTTTCCTGCTTCCCAAAGAACACACGCTGAAGTTTCTGGCAAGTCGTTATTTTCTAGATATAAGGACCATTCTCTTTTGAAGTAGCTGATAAACTCAGGATCTTTAAGTAGTGACGTATTAAATCTCCAGTTTCTAGTTGCTGGTTTATTGCTCTTACTTCTCAGAGTGAATGATACTGGTGCGTGATCACTAATACTAATAGGATGGATCTTGATTTCTGACATGTCATTCATCAGCGAGCTGCTAGTTAAGAAATAATCTAATCTAGAATAGGAACTGAAGAGAAGAAAGTGTATTCTCTTAGTGTGGGATGGTGAGAGCGCCAAGCATCACAGAGACCAAAATCCTTCATGTACTGTTTTACAGTTTCTGAGGATTTCCAGACTCGATGAGCTCCTGTCGTACTTTTTTTCTCCAGTATAATGTTAAAATCACCTCCTACAATTAATGTGTTATCTGAGTGACCATAGAGTGAGGCGAAGAGGGAGTGAAAGAAGGACGGATCATCAACATTTGGACCATATATATCTGCGATACATAACTTAACATTTTTAATAGATAATGTACTTATTATAAATCTGCCTTCTGGATCTATGATTGTATTATCTATATCAAAATTTAACCTTCTATTAATAAGAGTTGCTACTCCTCTCTGCCTAGAATTATAACAAGCTGAATACACGTGTGGAAACTGGGTTGTTGAGAGAAGATCTATTGTTGAGTTTGATAAATGAGTCTCTTGGAGTAATATTATATCTGCTTTCATTTCTTGCAAACGATTAAAAATTTTTAACCTCTTTTCCCCTGTGCCAGCTCCACGCACATTCCAAGTGACAAATGTGAGTTCGTTCATGAACCAACCACAGAAATGAGGGCTATATGCATATTACTGAAGCGTGTGTGCGTGCATCCCACTGCTTCTCTGCGTGCATGTGTATGTGCCTGTTGGTTGTGACAGGGATGTATGTGCACTTGTGCTTGTCCAGTTTTATGGATATAACATGATCTAGTGAGAAAACAGGAAAATTAAAGCACATACCAAGTCAGTAGAGCCACGGAGTGATGTCCGGGTCGCGGTACAGCTGTCCATTAATAAATAATTTATCCACCGCGATGACAGCGCGAGCACCTTGCGTGATGAATTTCCTCCTGATGGGAAACAGGACTCTCCGTCGGTCCAGAATCTCTCTCGGATATTGGTCGTTTACTCCAAAGTTCGTTCCCTTCAGTTCGCGGCCCTGGTTCTTCACCTGCTCCTTCTGTTTAAAGCTGACGAACTTCGCTACAATAGGTCTTGGTCTGCTGGACCCGGGTTTCCTCCCGCCGAGCCGATGGACTCTGTGAAAGGAGATGTTTTTCACCGTTTCCTCCGGGAGCTTCAGGTGGGTTTTGATGAAGTTTTTCACTGTGGTCTCAGGGTCCTCCTCCGTCTGCTCTGGAATCCCTGCAAACACCAGGTTCTCTCTCATGCTCCGCGCCTGCAGATCAATCACCGTTTCCTTCATCTTCTTCTTTTCCTCCGAGAGACGGGTCAAGCCCTCGTTGAGGGATTTTACCGACTCTCTGAGACCATCATTTTCTACAGCCAGAGTTTCTACCTGCTTCTGGCTGAATTCTAGTGATTCACGAAGCGCCTGGAACTCTTTGTGGAGAATTTCTACCAGGCTCAAACGCGCATCAAAACTACTGAGTTTTTTATCTATAGAGATCAGAACATCTGTTGAGTCGTTCCCCGGTGGTGAAACAGCTCCAGGTGAATCCTCATTTTGCTGTCTCTTGGACTTAGATGCGGTGGAGGGAGTGGACGTGTTGTTTGGTTTCCCCATGATGATTCTGTCGTAACAACGATCTATAAAATCTGTCAGGCTGGCCAAATCCTCCTCGCTGTGCTCCAGAGTTAACCTTTTAAAGACACTATTTTCCTACTTTAAAGAATATTTTGATTAGGCTGGCACAAAATACAATTGAATGAAAGTATAAATGTTTGGGCGCGCCTAGTTTGAATCTGCCGTCTCCCCGGAACTACGTCACCTACAGCATTAGCGTCACTTACCTGCCACCAGCCTACATTGACCTCTTTCAGTAAGAGTGTTGACCAATCTGTCTCATCTGATATTGTAATTCTAAAACCACACTACAGACATCTGCTGACCCTAACAAACCAAGGTCTGGAAACTGACCTCTCTGACAGGTCTCCCTTTTTTAAAAAAGTAGAGTCCACAACGGGATCCTCTGTAAGACAAGGCTTCCATCAGGGACAACGTGATTTTTAGTGTTCGATCACATCTCTCTAATAGAACAGGACAGGTGCAGGAGCCTGATTGTTGGAAGCAAGGGTTGCTTCCTAGAGACACACATAGAGGGAAAGTAGCGCCAAAGGACCTCACTGACTCACACCTTGCCTTCTTGCTTAGGGGATTGTTTTGCTTTGCTTTGCTTTGCTTTGTATATGGATTGCTTCGTTAAATAAACCACCACTACCAACAGGAACATGCATCACTCCCCACTCTTGCCACAGACAACAACTCCCAGTCACTTCCTCACATGTCACTTCCTCCCTCAGGATAGGAACCCATGATCCAGGACTACAACTCCCATCACACACATACATTACTTCCTCCCTCAGGATAAGACTACAACCCTGTCATACACATACATTACTTCCTCCCTCAGGATAAGACTACAACCCCGTCACACACGGGTCACTTCCTCCCTCAACACCTATGGTCCTGTTGCTGTGCAGATTGTCTTTTTGATTGAGAACAATGGATGATCAAACTACGTCACACGCTTACAACACCATAACAACAGCTGTGTTTACATCAAGTGATCATAACAGACACGCCCCTCTCTTACACCATCATTAATACAGGTGCACCAGGTGACCTGTCAAATTTGATGTAAGGAGGTTTTAATTCTCTTCCCTGCACTGCTTCGCATTGTGATAAATCCCCGTGTTCTCTAGTTTATATTCCGCTACGAGCCTTTAAAACCTCTTTGACTATCCTCTGTGGTATGAACGGTGAGAAGAGCTTTGACCTCCTCTTCAGTTCATATATCGCATGCTCTGTTGTTGTCGTCCATAGCTGCAACAGTGGTTTTTAATAATGGTGGGGACATAAGAAGCTGAAATCTGGCAAAGGGCGTAGCCTCAAATCACCAAACACCTATGTCATGTGGGTCCCAATGGAACGCTGAAAAGACAATGCCTTGGAGTGGGAGCTAAAATGGTTATAGAAACTGAAGGCCTTTACCCCTGGTTCCTATCTGTCTGAATGTATGAAAAAGTGGTCTGGCTCCTGAAAACGTTACAGGAACTTCAAAAAGTTCCTACAGTGGGAAAGTCCCTTATGAGCTTGGATGGAAGAAACATCCAGAGATGAGACGTTGTTGAAGTTAGCTTCTGATCTGTAATATACAAAAAAGGCCAAATCCACCAGGTCCTGCTAAAAAAAAAAAAAAAAAAAAAAAAAAAAAAAAAAACACCTAAATTATTCTACCGAGCTGGTAGATTCATTGAAACACAGCGTCTGATATGTGAAACCTTTATTCTATTTATGAAAACGTATACAAGGTCCATTTACTTATGTATTGTTAGCATAGACCACAATGCCCCCCCCCCAAAAAAAAACAAGTTCAGGCTCAGGATCATTTTTTGCTTTAACCCCTGCTCACAGTTAAATGTCACAAATCACCATAAATGTCTCCATTTCTTCAAGAACTGTATTCTGTTGTTTTGCAGGATCTGGAAAAGCAGAATGTTGACTTCAAACAACGGAGACATGTGGTTATGTCTGGTTTCCAAAAGAAAAGGAAGCGCAACTGAAAACTGCTGCTGTATTTTTTCCCATTAAACCAATAAAGGGAAGTTGAATTTGCTCTAACAGCAACTCTGGAGTGGCTGAGGGTAGTGTTATCGTTTTACAAAGTCACCAGAGGTTGTGTTCAAGTGGACAGCCTTCCTCAACACGGTGGACTGGTTTAAAAAAAAAAGTAAGTTTCAGCTTTGTTTTTAGTAACTTTACTGTTTATTTTTGTTCTGTAACGTTTGGAAAACATTTAAATTTCTCATTTTAGATTAAACCATTGATCACTCTTGTATTTGAAGAGAAATCTACATGATTAACAGATAATTCATGAACTTGAATCAAATGTCATGTTGATCATCTGAAGTTTGTTTTTCTCAAAAACAAAACAAAAAGAAAAAAAAAAACTACGTCTTCATTTCCTAGATCCAAAGTGTTGTTTGTACTGTAGCACTGTCTATAGAGAGGGCAGTGGTAGACGAAATTGAAGACAGTTTATATGTGTTAACAGACCCCCTTGTAACTTTTATAGTGAACATCTACTGTATCTACTACTGTAAATGAGTTTCATTATGATCAAAAGAGGGGAATTGTTGTGGAAATTTCATATATTCCCTTTACTATATTGTGTTATACTGATCACTCTTAAGGTAAACAGATTGTTTAAGTTCTTGGTAATAGAGTTTAATGCTGAGTAGCCTGTTGCTATCGTAAAAGTGGATGCATTCCTTAGAACGGTTCACGCTGACCTGTGTGACTTATCTGATACTAGCCAGATACCTTCAGGATGACCCAGAAGGGCATCCTGCCTTAATGTCACTGGGGTTGTTTATGTGCGTCAATATAATGCAAAAGCTCATTAGGTTTGCTGAAGTGTCTAATGCTGTGTGAGGAACAGACAATCTCTTTGTCTGTAATTCACAAGATGTATGATGTGCTGTGACGTGATCATTCTGCTTAAAAGATGCTGCATGTGTGCTGTCTCTGTGCTGTCAGACCTCTGGACAGCGTCTCAAATTGCAATTCTATTCTTTCTATTCTTTGTATTTTAATTCTGTGTTCAATAAACTTGTAATCACTTTTCACTTCAGAACCAGACTCCTCATCCTTGACAGAGTAACTTTTTGCCTCTACACAATACCGTTGAAATTTTGGTTGAATTTTAAAAATTGGATAAAAGATAGCCATTGTAATATTCAGCAGTTTATTTTACAAGGACCATTTAAATCCTGATTATTTAGATCTATCTAAATGGAAATGGGATTAAAAATCAGCGTCAGCCATGTTTTGTTCCTTGTCTTTTCTTTATCAACCCATGCAGTAAACAACACCACATGAAAACAGCTGTGATTGTTCTGGATGCATTGGTTTCCCTTTCCCTCCCCATAATGTGAGTGTGTTTTTTGTATGATTTATTTTCTGTCTGATACATTGATTGTAATAGTACCTTTGCCTACATCACTGAGAGTTTGCTGTTTTTCCTGTGGTCTTTAATAATAATAGAGCACATGCAGAGAGGCACAGCCACGGCTATATTTGGTAAAAAAAAAAAAAGTTGCTGACAAATGTGCGGATTTAAGATATTAGTATACAACGGTAACATGTGCTAACACTCAACTGAGTCTGACATGAAGTTCCATTAACCTTTTTTATAAAATTTGTTAATTATTTGAGATGTAGGCGCAGCTACAGTAGCATTATCTCATGTGTGTTGAGAGTGATATAGGCTACTTTAGGTTTTCATTACTATAGGTTTTTTTTCTTTAATTTATCTTTATTTTTTTATTTGAAAGTGTGCTGATCTTCTAATGTACTGTACTGAGTTAACATAAGTTTTAAAAATGCAGAGTAGATGCAATATATTTCCTTTTTCTAAAGGGGTTTCGGTTATTCTGTGGAAACACAGTGACAGGCACCCATCAGGTCTTAAATAATCTTGAAAGCTTCTTGACTGCTGTAGTCCAGATGAAACAACTAGAACACCGGTGACTATTATTTAATATTTATGGAATGACAACACTGGGAAAATGGACCAACATTCACATAATGTAATCATATATGTGGTCATACGTGTCATATATATGGAAGCTGAGAGCAGGGGGCTCACATGTTTTCATATGATAATGAGATCATTGATCTTGTTATCTTGAGTTTTCGCTTGGATCATTCAGATGCAGAGTTGCGAGGCAGCTAGAGTTGGTCCATTACAGAGCTAACTCAGACACAAACGAAGTCACTCCTAGCGATAACTTAAAGACTCAAATCAGCCTAAGACGCATGTCTTTGGTCTGTGGGAGGAAGCCAGGTTAGAACCCATGCATTCACGGAAAGAACATGCAAATCATGGGGAATCAGTATTTAGCAGCTACACTGCGTTACATCAGGTGGTGTTTCTGACAAATTTCCTGTTAATTTTTCTCTGTACATTGAAAGAAAGGACTATGTGTGTCACACCATGCACGTTTGTTTGAACATGGGATGATGAAAAGGTGTGAGAAGCATCCCAAATGTGAACTTTTGTTAGCGATTCAGCTAGTAAGCACATGCTGTCATCTAGCAAAGAAACAAACTGTAGCTCTCCCTTTAGATTTATGGTAATAAGTCTTTAATTATAAACTCATTATGTACAAGACTAAGAAGATGAATGAAACTTACAAAACTTACATTTTGATATGAAATACACTAAAAAGTCCTCTCACTTCCATACCAACTGAAATTAGCCTGAACATAATGTTTGATCACTATTTTGGATATTTCTGCACCAATATGTTTTAACAGCACCCTTTAGGGGCCGAGATCCAGCGAACGTGACAATCAACCCTGTGTGACATCAGTTTGATGATGATGAAGTTTAGCAGTGTTCATTGTGGGTTAGTTGAGTCTTTTGACCTGCTCCACTGCACTGCAGAAACCAGTTTGTAGAATCAGAACCACTGTGAGCTTCTACAGATCCTTCACTAAGACTACAGCCAAACTGGAACCAGTTTATCTTTTGTAAACATCATTCTTTAGTTTCTGTTGCAAAATATTTTGTCCTGTTTCCTGTTTTTAAAAGTTCCATTTCATTTAGCAGCTGCAAGCTTCTGCTCAAAGTCAGTTAGTGTCAGTGAATGGAAATGTCCATCATCATCATCATTGTGTGCTGGGCTGCAGCTCCATGCCTCCATCTAGAGGTCTAATCAAAGAATTCCAGCAGCTGACGGTGGTTTCCTCTTCCTCACACTGCTGTCTGACTGCACTCAACAGTCAGAGCCAAGAGCCAATCAGAAGCAGCTGATCTTTTTAAAGCATAAACGGTGGAGAGGAGGATTTCAAATGATGTGCAGGTGAATAACTTGTGATTCCTCCACAGATAAGGGAGGAGTGTGTGTGATCTGATGTGAATTCAGCAGCATGGCTCAGTGTGAGGAGCATAAGGCTCAGAGCAAGGCTCAGAGGTGAGATGACCATCTCTAACTGTCCTCGACTCCTCTTCATGTCAGAACTCACCAAACCAGTTTTCTTCACAGGAATCAACCTAAACCTGAATCTGAACCTGGTCCTGAACCTGGATTTGGACCTAAACCTAGCTGTGTGTCTTTGGAAATCAGGGAGCCCAAACATGCTGCCTTTGATTTTAAATTAGACAAAGAGTAAAAATTCTTAAACTATCAAAAAAATGAATGAATGAAAATGTTAATGGTTGGAACACTTTAACTGAAAATGTATGCTTTCTTTTAGGATCCATCAGAAACCAGAACCTGAACCTCACCATGAACCTGGACCTGATCCCAGTTGTTTGTCCTGTACAAGCAACCAATCGAAGAATTTTTTAATCAGATTTAAAACAGACCATCAGAGGTAAGATGTATGGAAATGTTGTTAGTGTGTAAAATGTGGCTTTGAACACTTTTTAACATGTTTCATGTGATCTTAGCTTTTTTTCTATGTTAATATGTGAAATGTTGTTTTATGGGAGACTGAGAGGAGAAACTTGTCAATGTTTTTATTGCTGTGACACTTTAACTGAACATGTTGGCTTCAATGTTTTGCTGTTAGTATCTATGAAAGACCTGAACCTGAACGTCAAAGTCAATACAAACCGGGCACTGAATCTGAACCCAGCTGTGTGTCCTTTAAGAGCAACGTGTCAAAAGAAGCGTTTATCTTCTTCAAATCAGACCATCAGAGGTAAGCTGTATGCAAATGCTTAACAGTTTTTATTTCAGCATGTAGCATGTGATCTCAGCTCTTTTTCTTATTTCTGTGTTCATATGTGAAGTGGTGGGTGCTGGGTGTGTTCCACAAATACAGCAATTAATGTGGAAAAAGTCTATTTCAAAATAAGTGCCTGTGTATAAAGATAATTATTATATGCTATTATTAGTAGTACCTGCTTATTCCAAAGGCAGGTCACAAGGGTTGGAGCCTATTTTCAGTTGCTATCTGGGAAGAGATCATCAATCCATCACTGTTACGACCCTTCTTTCAGGGGTATGAGGAAGGGTGTAGCAAAGAAAAATAAAACCCGTTGAGGACAGGTGGTACAATTAAATCGAGCACATTTTATTGGCACTGGTGTGGAACAGAGGGTAAAGCCTGTAACAAAAAGAAAACAAAATGAATACGTGTTGGGGTTAGCGGGACTGCTGAAAGAAACAAACCAAAACATATCCCAAAATCCACCGAGTGCTAACCACAACATAACTGCAAGTCGGGGTGAAACCTAAAACCAAATAAAAAGCAGCAGACCCATAAACTAAAGTGACCGTAGTCACAAACAAAACAAATGCTAAGCTAGCCCAACACTGCAACAAAATAAAAGACAACGAAGGCTGAATACACACCAGGAAGTAGCATGGCTTAAACCAAAACTGGGTGTGAAACAAAAGGTACGACCAATTAAATGGACTGTTCTACCGTCTCCCACCGGGAACACACACGAGCAGCCAGGACATCCTGCTGCACACTCTCGAACAGACCAACACACACACACACAAGACTACCACATAGCACAGCGGACACCCAGTAAACCGTGCTACCAATTTCTGCCAAAGTCAGGATGAGACCACCTGCGCCAACCAGTCTCACCCTGATGCCACAAACACAAACACACCCAGTGCACAACATGAGGGGACCGCGGCCTTAGCCATTCCGGCTTCCCCCTCCTGACTGGCTGCAGCCATCTTTTTCAATCATGGCTTCTAGTAAGCTGCAGCCTGATTGGTCTGACAATTAGCCAGTCAGAAGGGAGGAGACTGAGGTGTGTTAAATCCAGCCACTCCTGAAAGAGAGCCTCCAAACCAGGCAATCAACGGCAGGAATGAGCCGCAGCTGCCAGCAACAGGCAGTGGCCGTAACAATCACAGACAGATAAACAACCGTTGGGCAGGTTGGGATGCAGAAATGATTGACAGACAGCAAATCAGCTCACTAGAAAGATGAAAAGCGAGATTTACAAAGCCGTTACGCCAAACCAAAAACAAAAAGAAAACACATCACCTGACCAGTTTTTCCTTAGCTAGGTCATTATTTTTATTAACTATTTTATATGAACACTGTTAATTTAAACTGGATTAGTGTGGATCAGATAATGGATTAGCTTTATCTGGATTATAGTTGGACCACAATGAAGTGGGTAGACAATGTCTGTAAAAGTGACTTGATATAATACAGTGTGAATAAAGTTGAATTGAATTAAATATTTTTCCCTTAATTTGGTTCAACTCCATCATTCAGAGAGACTGACCTCTCAACTTAGTTTTGGCCCATTGTGAATGCATCACATATTCAACACATACAGTACATACGACAAGAGCAAGGCGGGCAAGGCAACTCATTACGTTAGCCTAGCGCTAGCTTAGCGACTGTGTTAGCAATGTTCATGATAGCACAACTTTTCTAAGAGAAATACTCAGCCATACAGTTGTAAAGTTATTCACTAGTCAGTATATATATAAATAAGGAGTATAGTGGGGTTATTTTGGGGCTCAGCCATGTGTCAAAATCTGCTTCTCTGGCAGCGATAATGTCAAATTCAGATTTTTAATATGTACTAACTTTGTTGTTTATGCATTAACATGAGTAATTAAGGTGGTAATTTCAAATTTCAAATCTTCAAGCATATGGGAGAGGTGTCCTCTCTCATATGCTTCTATGCAGGGTTTTGTTGCCAGTTGTCGCTCATCTCCCTGTTACGCCCGTCACTGTACCCATGCACATTCTTGCAACCAGTTCTCCACTTCCTTCTGCTAATAAAGTCCTTTGCCTGGCCACTTGCTGTTGCTCTCTGTTGCATTTGGTCCTTGCACCAGTGCCACTGCACATTCCAGTCATGCTGCTCATGCTGCTCTTGATGTTTCGAGCTTGTTGCTGCCCTTCTTGTCACCTGGGGCCTCATTTATAAAGCTGGCATAGGTACAAAAACCAGCGTACGCCAAATATAGTCAACTTTTTGGTTTTATAAAAACCAAACTTGGCAGGAGAATGTTCCTACCTCCACTGAAACTCTGACACTAGTGTACGTACAAACGTTGTACAATGGTCCAGAATAAAATCAAGGATGAGGTGATGAGGTGGAGAGTCTGTTGCCAACATGTACCAGTCAGTAAAAGAAAATGTGAGAAGTAAGCTTTGGTCATTTATTCTGAGATCCAGCAGAGCGGGACAGACTGGGAGTCTAGAACGCTTATGAAACACACAAGAGGTGGATTTCATTCATTTATTTATTCTTACAGAATCCTTTTGTAATTGTTCCATCAAGACTATCTCTATTTCCTACAACTCCTTGGCCTCATTGTTAATAGCGATGATGGTGTCCATCTGCACCTGCAGGACTTCCTCTGAGGACACCGCCGACCCACCTGGAACACCCAGGAACTAGAAAGAAATATTATTTAACACTAAATAAACTGCTACCAATCTCAGATGTATCTGTACATGTTTATTTTAGACATTAAAACATAAGACTACATTACCGGCATCATCACTGTCATTTAGCAGATGCTTTTCAACAAAATGATTTACTGTGGGCTGCAATGTCTTGCCTAAAGCCCCAAATGGAAGGTGTTACTGTTCACCCCTGGGGGATTTGAACGTCCATTTTTCCCTCTCGAGCCATCATACAAATGATGTGATGAATATGTATCATAGCCATTTACCGGGCCATTTGTAGCCACCATGTGCGCCCACTTTAGAGTTGATTCTTATTTATAAACGAAAAAAGTCTGAAGTGCGCCGCATTTCCTTTTTGCACTGCAGACACCACCTGTAGTTTGCTTTGCTACGCACAGTTTGAGAAATGAGGCCCCTGCTGCACTTCTGTCTGCCTGCTCGCTCAGAAGGAAGGAGAAGGAGAAACAAAGACAACCCACGAGCAAATCTTCTCCTTCCCAGTTGCACCGGTCATTCTAATCACCTAATCTTTATTATACATGGAGGGATGAGTAGGGTGGAGAGCACACAAACACACCTGTGTGACATAAGAAAACTGAGATCCTTGAAGTCTGTAGATGTTGTAGATGTTTTGTAAGTCGATTGTGGAAGTGAAATTATCTGCAGCAGCATCACAACTACAGACTGAACAAACTAATCAAGAAGGCTGGTTCGTGAAAGCTGGACCCAAATGCAGGACAAGTGGATCTTGCAATGATTACCAATGATTTAATCAAACACAAAATTTCTCAGAAGCAGAAAAATACAAAGAACAAAATTAACAAAATGCCAAAGCCAAACAAAACAAAACAGTCCAGAAGACAGGGTCTCCCATGGGGTGGCCCAGATTAAGGTGGAGAAGCTACAGGACACCAGGGTGGAGCATGTGTAAGACCTGGCAGGAGCAGTGTCAGGAGTTGCTGGAGTTGAACTGGGCGCTGAAGCACCGGTGAATGGTGCACTAGAGACATGGGCTTGTCAAATGAAGCAGGCCTTGAAAGAAGAACTCAAGCAACGAAATTTGATGTCCCGATGGGTCCTGTTTTGTCCAGTTCATTCTGTTATGAATCAAGGCAGCAGGAAACAAGGAAGTGGACTCACAAACACCAGAGGCTGATGAAGGTCATGCAAAGATTTAACTAAACATAAGACACAACTGAAGACTTGACAACAACACTAACATACAGTGAATTAACAAAAGAAAACCTGGAGCATATATATTGAGGGACTGATTACAAAAACGAGAAGCTGGTGTGACAGATGATGACTGGAAGCCAAGATGAGGAACTAAAGCAAATAAGATACACAAGGAAAATAAACTCTACAAAATAAAACAGGAAACAAGACATAACTCAAAATGACAAGACTAGAAACTAGGACAGACTGCAAGAGAACATTTAACCTGCAGTTCTGTACGAGGGATAACTAATGCTGCTGGAGCTGATTGTACAGAGAAGAATGCAGCACAAGCTGCTGAATATAATGGACAGTTCTTCACACCATTCTACACAACACAGTAAGGAGACACCACAGTGTGTTTAGAGAGAGGCTTCTGCAAGCCCACTACAAAACAAGAGGATTAAGAAAGTCATTACGTTGTAAATACATCCATTTTTAAAAAACTTCCAAATACAATGAATTTTGTCACAGCAAAGACCTTGAAAATAAATTTCTTTGTGTTAATTAGTTAATTAATTTTATCTGTTGACATGTTTAAATTTTCCCTTTTTCATTTTAGACAGTTTCCCAAATTCATAGAAATTAGATTTTCGAAATATTGCAAATGTACAGGAGCTTCCTTTGAACAGGAGTGTCCAGCTTCTGTCCTTGAGGGACACAGATAGGTTGGTGTTCAAATTAAATCATCAACAGCTTGTTGTCAAGTTCCCAAGAATGTTGACCTGATTCAGGTATGTGGCAGATGGAAACATTGAAAAACCTGGAGGACAGTAGCCCTCAAAGGCTGACTTTGGACACTCTTGCACTTAGTCCAAGTCAGAACAAAGGACTAAGGGCAAGAGTAAGAACATAGTTGTTCTTCCCTACTACATTGGAAATGGTTAAAAAGATAAACAGTAATATAGTGCAGTTAAAGTTAATAATCCAACTCTGCATATGTCATCAAATCAATACTAAACAGAAAAGTACTTAATTGATTTTATTTTAACGAAGGAAGTGTGGACACAGACCTGCAGTGTTTTGGGAGTTCATTCCACATTTTTGCTGGATAGAAACTGAAAGCAGCGTACCCTATTTTACTGAATGTGAGCTCATTCTTTATTATTCCTTCACAGAGTGGACCAGCAGAGCTCAGATGGTCCCAGTGGTCAATCTACCCAGCAGCATCAAACACAGCTGGACTCCATATTTATGGTATTTATTCGTTCTGTTTAGTCATCTCCATGCTAACCTTTGTAGACCAGTGGATTGTCAGTGTGTCAAACATGGATCTGATGCTTGGCTCCATGATCTCAGTCTGATTGTGTCCTTCATATCGTTTCTCTTCCAGCTGCTGGAGGACAACATTGTCACCTTTGTTAAGAATGAGCTGAAGAAGATCCAGAAGGTCCTGAGTCCAGATTACCCAGAAAGTCAGGAAGAGGATGAGGAGGTGCCAGAGGGTGAGGATGCAGAGCAGAGGAGGATCAGCAGAGATGCATTTGTGAAGATTGCACTGCACTTCCTGAGGACAATGAAGCAGGAGGAGCTGGCTGACCGTCTGCAGAGCAGTAAGAGGATTTCTGTAAATACTTAATGTGCTGGATAAATGACAATGATAAATGTTTACTGACGTCTAAAGACACAAACAACAGTTTGCTAAACGCTGAGTCTGTCTACTAAATGATATTATTTTTTGTGTTCATTCAGAACTTTTTACTTCAGTTTGTCAACGTAAACTAAAATCTGGTTTGAAGAAGAAGTTCCAGTGTGTGTTTGAGGGGATTGCTAAAGCAGGAAACCCAACCCTTCTGAACCAGATCTACACAGAGCTCTACATCACAGAGGGAGGGACTGCAGAGGTCAATGATGAACATGAGGTCAGACAGATTGAAACAGCATCCAGGAAACCAGACAGACCAGAAACAAGCATCAGACAAGAAGACATCTTTAAACTCCCACCTGGAAGAGATGAACCAATCAGAACAGTGATGACGAAGGGGGTGGCTGGCATTGGGAAAACTGTCTTAACACAGAAGTTCACTCTGGACTGGGCTGAAGACAAAGCCAACCAGGACATCCAGTTGACATTTCCACTGACTTTCAGAGAGCTGAATGTGCTGAAAGAGAAAAAGTTCAGCTTGGTGGAACTTGTTCATCACTTCTTTACTGAAACCAAAGAAGCAGGAATCTGCAGCTTTGAAGAGTTCCAGGTTGTCTTCATCTTGGACGGTCTGGATGAGAGTCGACTTCCTCTGGACTTCCACAACAATGAGACCCTGACTGATGTTACAGAGTCCACCTCAGTGGATGTGCTGCTGACTAACCTCATAAGGGGGAAACTGCTTCCCTCTGCTCGCCTCTGGATAACCACACGACCTGCAGCAGCCAATCAGATCCCTCCTGACTGTGTTGGCATGGTGACAGAGGTCAGAGGGTTCACTGACCCACAGAAGGAGGAGTACTTCAGGAAGAGGTTCAGAGATGAGGAGCAGGCCAGCAGGATCATCTCCCACATGAAGACATCACGAAGCCTCCACATCATGTGCCACATCCCAGTCTTCTGCTGGATCACTGCTACAGTTCTGGAGGATGTGCTGGAAACCAGAGAGGGAGGAGAGCTGCCCAAGACCCTGACTGAGATGTACATCCACTTCCTGGTGGTCCAGACCAAAGTCAAGAAGGTCAAGTATGATGGAGGAGCTGAGACAGATCCACACTGGAGTCCAGAGAGCAGGAAGATGATTGAGTCTCTGGGAAAACTGGCTTTTGATCAGCTGCAGAAAGGAAACCAGATCTTCTATGAACTAGACCTGACAGAGTGTGGCATCGATATCACAGCAGCCTCAGTTTACTCAGGAGTGTTCACACAGATCTTTAAAGAGGAGAGAGGACTGTACCAGGAGAAGGTGTTCAGCTTCGTCCATCTCAGTGTTCAGGAGTTTCTGGCTGCTCTTCATGTCCATCTGACCTTCATCAAGTCTGGAATCAACCTGATGGAAGAGGAACAACTTAAAGTTTCTGTGTGGTCTAAATTATTTAACAAACAAAATCTAACAAATCTTCATCATAGTGCTGTGAACAAGGCATTAAAGAGTCCAAATGGACACTTTGATTTGTTCCTTCGCTTCCTCCTGGGCCTTTCACTCCAAAACAATCAGAGTCTCCTACAAGGCCTGCTGACACCGACAGGCAGTAGTCCCCAGACCCACCAGGAAACAGTCTTGTACATCAAAGAGCAGATCAGTGAGGATCAACATGTAGAAAAAAGCATCAATCTGTTCCACTGTCTGAATGAGCTAAATGATCACTCTCTAGTGGAGGAGATCCAACAGTTCCTGAGATCAGGACGTCTCTCCACAGATAAACTGTCTCCTGCTCAGTGGTCAGCTCTGGTCTTCATCTTACTGTCATCAGAAGAAGATTTGGAGGTGTTTGACCTGAATAAATACTCTCCTTCAGAGAAGGTTCTTCTAAAGCTTCTGCCAGTGGTCAAAGCCTCCAATAAAGCTCTGTAAGGACATAGGATATGTACAACCATATTGCTGACTTTGTTGTGACAGATTATTAATTCTCTGAGTATTTTTCACTTCAGACTGAGAAGCTGTATCATCTCAAGCGAAGGATGTGAAGCTCTGTCCTCTGTCTTAAGCTCCCAGTCCTCCAGTCTGGCAGAACTGGACCTGAGTACGTACGACTCTGGAGCCAAGCTGCTGTGTGATGGACTCCTAAGTCCACACTGTAAACTGAAAACTCTCAGGTGAGTTTTTTCTGCTGCTCTGACATATTTGCCTACTGTTTCAGTTCATATACTGTCTCTATGACATAATTTAAACATTTTAAAACTGCCTCATCCCCATTTGCAAGATTTCATTGTTTCATGTGTATTTACTGCAGAAATTAAGAAAAAACTGATCATAAACTAAAGTCAACAAAGCAGATTAGCCTGGCATCCTAAAGAAGAATGGTTCTTAACAGCATCATATGAATACACAGCCTTTTAGCAGTAACTTTTAGCTATTAATTTTCTTCTTAAAATGCATTACAAATGTTTCCAACACCAAAAGAACAGCCTTCACACACACCTGATGCTATTTATCACAAACACAGTTAACTAGGAGTGTATTTAAAAATATAAACAAACGCATCCTTATACAAAACAAAGAAATGTACAAAGCATAAAAGGACAGTGTTGGTTTAAAAAATGATGCTCTACTTTGTGTTTGACATCCTGGTTTAAACCTCAGTGTCTTTGTTCCCCTTGTTAATCTTCTTATTTGGATTCAGTGGCTTCTCACACACACATACAAAATACACTAGACACGGGAACCAATGAAAAAAGTATTGTATATGAGAGTTTATATAAGTGTATGAGTGAGGTCGTTATAGTACCAGTAAGATGTTATATGGCTTGAATGAAAACTGGGTAGTATGTGTGTGTGAGGTAATTTTATTACAGAAGAGGTGGGGCTACAATCTGGAGTGCAGAGAGTGCATCCATGGATTCTTAGTCAGGTTTGATAGTAAAATTTGTAATGTTGCATGACTTGTCATAACAGCAATGAGTACATATTTACAGCAAAAGGTAGAACATCACTGGCACTGATGGAAGTAACAGAAGAAATAATAAATGCATAGATCAAGGAAAACATGTAATTGGTATATTTGTAGACTTTAGGAAAGCTTTCGATACAATAAATCCTTCAATACTCATTAAGAAACTGCAGCTGTACGGCATCGAGGTAGCAGTGCTGTACTGGATCACCAGTTATCTGTCTGAGATACAACTGTTTGTAAAAATGGGTGAACACATGTCTGAGTGTGTGGAGGTGGGCTCCCCCAAGGGTCATATTTCAAGTCTCCAAATTACTGAAATTAATACTGTTTGCTGATGATATTAATGTATTAATATCATTAGGAAATTATTATAAAAACATAGTTATTATTACAAATAATAAAATTAATCAATTAAAATATGCATGATAGTAATAAATGCCACCTCTCTGGCAGGAAGGACCCTGAACTGGTGCTCGAGGTTAAGCAGTTGCGGCTAGATATAGTTGGGCTCACCTTGATGCACAGTTTGGGCTTTGGAACCACTGTCCTCGAGAAGGGCTGGACACTCTCACATTCTGGAGTTGCTCCCGGTGAGAGGCGCAGAACAGGTTTGGCCATACTTATTGCCCCTCAACTTGGTGCCTGTCCCTAAGGGTCAGTATCGGGTCTTAAATTATACATTGTATGCTGAGGCATGTCATGGACACTCGGGTGAAGAGAGAGGCGGAGCTGTTAACTGTTCACCACCTGGTCGTGAGTTGGGTCAGATGGTCAGGGAGGATGCCAGTCAGACCTGGCAGACTCAAATGTGTTGTGAGTGTCTGCTGGGAAAGTCTGGCAGAGTTTTAACTCCCATCTCCAGCAGAACATCAACCAGGTCCCAGGTGATGCGGAGGATATTGAGTCCAAGTGGGCTGTGTTCTGTGCCTCTATTGTTGAGGCGGCCAACTGGAGCTGTAGCCGTAAGGTTGTTGGTGCCTGTCATGGAGGAAATCCCTGAACTCGTTGGTGGACACCAGCAGCGAGAGATGCCATCAAGCTGAAAAAGTCTGGAGTGGCCATGGAGAATCTGGATGTCTTCAAGAACTCCACATGGCTTCAAGAAGATTCTGGTCCACCATCCGACACTCAGGAGGGAAAAGCAGTGCTCCATCAACACTATATACTGTGGAGATAGGGGGGCTTTTGACCTCGACTTGGGACATTGTGAGCCAGTGGAGGGAATACTTCAAAGACTTCCTCAATCCCACCAACACATCTTCCAATGAGGTAGCAGAGTCTGCGGACACTTGCATGGGTGCTTCTATCTCTAGGGCTTAGGTCATTGAGGTGGTTCAAAAGCTCCTGAGTGGCAGGGCCTCAGGGGTGGATGAGGTCAGCCCAAAGTTCCTTAAGGTTCTGGATGCTGTAGGGCTGTCTTGGCTGACACAGCTCTGCAGCATTGCGGGGACATTGGGGACAATTCCCCTGGACTAGCAGACTGGGGTGGTGGTCCACCCCTTCAAAAAGGGGGATCAAAGGTTGTGCTCCCACTACAGGGGGATCACACTCCTCAGCCTCCTTGGTAAGGTCTATTCAGAGGTCCTGGAATCTGAAAGTATATGGTCCCTCTTGTACAAGCTGTTAAGTCACTGTATGACTGGTGCCAGAGCACCTTTGTCTCTGATTCTGTTCATAACTTTTATGGACAGAATTTCTAGGCACAGCCCAGGCGTTGAGGGGATCTGGTTTGGTGGCCTCAAGATTGGGTCTCTGCTCTTTGCAGATAATGAAGCCAACAGAACCATAATGTGGTTCTGTTGGCTTCATTATCCGCAAAATTATCATCAGCTCATGATCATCAGCTCTCGCTGGAACAATTCACAGCCGAGGGTGAAGCAACTGGGATGAGATTCAGCACCTACAAATCCAAGATCATGGTTCTCAGCCAGAAAAGAGTGGAGTGCTTTCTCTGGGTCGGGAATAATGTCCTGCCCCAAGTGAAGGCATTCACATATCTCGGTGTCTCTTGTTCTTTTGTTTACGAGGGAAGGATGGAGCAGGAGATCGACAGGTGGATCAGTGCGGTGTCTACAGTTATGCGTATTCTGCATCGGTCTGTTGTGGTGAAGAAAGTGCTGAGCCAAATGGCAAAGCTCTTGATTTACCGGTCGATCTATGTTCCTACCCTCACCAGTGGTCATAAGCAGTGAGTAGTGACCGAAAGAATGAGATCACAAATATAAGTGGCTGAGTTTTCTCCAAATAGTGGCTGGGCTCTCCCTTATAGGGTGAGAAGCTTGGTGAGCTCGGGCATCTGGTCAGGATGCCTCCTTGACACCTCCCTGGTAAGGTGTTCCAGGCACATCCCACTAGGCTGAGGACCCAGAGAAGACCCAGGACACGATGAATGTACTATATCTCTCAGCTGGCCTGGGAATGCCTCGGGATCCCCCTGGACGAGTTGGTAAATGGCCGGGGAGAGGGAAGTCTGGGTTTCCCTGCTTTGCTGAAATATAAATCCTTTCTACCACCTTTCAACTACTTTATTAGAGAGGAGAAGTCCCCTGATTTGTATTTCAGAATTGGTTTATAATTTCTGTCCCTACATTCATGGCCCCTAAATGATCAGACCTGCCTCTCCAACATCTGCGCAGCACCAATGATTAGGTTAAGACATCCCCTTGTTTCCGTGACAGTGACATGGATCTGATTGATATGAAACTGATAAATGTTGCTAACTTAAGCTAGCACGTCCAAGAACAATACTTGGATAAATATGTTCCAGTGTGAACCACAAACCACTAATTTCCTCCTTTTAGGCTGAACGATAAACAAATGCAACAAGAGAGACGGTGCTAGACGGTGCTAGTGGCAGAAAAGCTGATCAGCTGATCACAGACAGCCATCATGATTCACAACAGTAGAGGGAGGGGGATGCTGCCACCAGACGACCAGAGCAGTGGCGTTTAGGCAAACTACATGAAAATTAATTTTTTTCTTTTTAAATGCAGAAAAAGTGCAGGTGTTGAACCCTCTCACCAGTAAATTGTGGGTGTTAAAGCATCCTCATCTCTAACAGGTGTGATGCCCTCAAATCCATCCATAGAACCAGCCTACTCACCTTTTTCCATATTGGCTCGAGACATCTCCATGTCTCGCCATTATGAATGACAGATGCTGCACATGCGTTAAATGCATTTAACAATTTGAACGCAATTAATTACATGAATTAGTTACAGCTATTAACATCTTATTTTTGACACCCTTAGTTTTTACGTATTTGTTAAAGTTAAATGTAAATTGTGTGGGCTGCCTGAATTTCAAGGTTAGTAGTGGCTGCTGGTCCTTGTTTCTTTGAGGGTCTCACTTGCATTTGCACAATCTCAAATCCACCCACATGCATAAATACCCTTATTCTTACAGAGTTACTGTTTTACCCTGCGGGTTTAATCACCCATGTTTTCATTTACTTGTTCCTAGTCTTGTTTGTGTTCTTAATTGATCCTGATGATGTTGTTGCTTCTTATGATTTGTCTTCTTAGTTGTTTTTTTTTTTTTTTTTTTTTTTTTTTGTAAGGTAATAAAAAGTTTTGTTTTCTTTTCTGGGTTTTACTGTTTGGTTGTACAATTGCAACAACCATAAAATCCATTAAACTCAGTAAACATAAAATGTGACCTTTTCTTACTTATGTTCAACAATTTCTCTTCAGACTTAGAAGCTGTATCCTCTCAAAGGAAGGATGTGAAGCTCTGTCCTCTGTCTTAAGCGCCCAGTCCTCCAGTCTGACAGAACTGGACTTGAGTATTAATGACTCTGGAGTGAAGCCGCTGTGTGTTGGACTGCAGAATTCACATTGTAAACTGGAAACTCTCAGGTTAGTTTTCTCTGCTTTACTGATATATTTATCTACTGCTTCATTTTCATGCCGTCTCTAAGATGCAATAATCTTAAACATTTTCACAACCTGGTCCTGAGATGGACTGGCAACCCATCCAGGGTGCCTAGTCACTGCTGGGATAGGCTGCAGTTCACCAGCAACCCTGCATTGGAATAGAACAGGTAGAAGATGGATGAATAGATAGAAAATAATTAATATTTTCTTCTCGTCTAATCTATACTTGATAGATCACACATGAACTCGGGATGAAAAAGATTTTTATTTAATTCTGGTAGAAATACATGAAATGATGGACCTTTTCTCCACTTTTAATTTAACTGCTTTGTTTCCATCCATCCAAACAGATGAAAAAGGATGAATAAGAACAGAGACATGAAGTATTTTATAATTCCCAAGGAATAATAAAGTGAAGCATCTGCTAAATGTAATTTAATGTAATGAAAACTACCTCCATGCAAAAGGAAAACACAACTAGGGCTAGAAATGATCATGCATGCCAAGCCTGTAGTTGCTGGTGAAACGACATCCTCATCAGACCTAACAACCGCTCATATAGCTAAGAGGTGTGTTGGTTATCTAGTCCATGTAATCTCTGTGTCTTCACTGATGGTGTGCTGACTTAAAAAAAAAAAAAAGACAGGTTTTGTTTTAAGAGACCAAATAAGCACAAAGAGAACAGAGACCTAACATTATTTTGTTGTCATGCTTTTTGCCGGTGTACACAGAGCCTGAATGTGCAAATGCAAACAGACGTGGCGGACGTAATTATTTACAAAAAGATTTCAGTTCATTTTTACATCGACAGGATTCGCTTTGCATTTTAAGAAAATGTCACTGTGGAGCCTGTTTTTAAACCTTTGAGGTTTCATCCAACCAAAATTCTGTTAACGTGCATACGAACGGCCAAAACTTAATAAGACTTTCGCATCTTAATGTTTCAAACATCTCTGAAAACCATTTCTGGTTAAATTATGCTACAAAATCTCTCACAAGGCACTTATTTTCCTCCTCTTCACCCCTTCTGATACCTGCTATAGTTGTATTCTCAGATAATTTCTGTAATTGACATCTGCAGCGGTGTGAACGAGCGTGCGCTGTGTTTAAAGTATTACTTTATGCAGTGATAATTTAACCCTTTACTGACTTTACGTAGGTTGCCAAAATATCTGTGACAGAAAAGTAAACAATACTTCAAAGGTCTGAACATCAGCTCATTTAGGGGATATTTTCTATTGTTTACTGGTCAAAATCGATGTCTGCATGCATGTATGTGTTATCACTGGCGTATTATGAGCTACGCTAATGATCTGACACATTCTCGTAAGCGTAGAATTTTAGGTTTGTTCATATATATAACAGGTAAACTTGAAAGCAGAATTTGAATGTAATGACAGTTTAATGCAAATTATATCTATTTGTTCAATACCCGTTTTAGGCTCAGTGTCTGCGGCCTCTCTGAAGGAAATGTTGCAGCTGTGTCCTCATTTCTCAGCTCCCAGTCCTTCATTCTGAAATCCCTCTACTTGAATCACAACAGTCTGCAGGATTCAGGAGTGAAGCTGCTCTCTGGACTGAGTCCACACTGTCAACTGCAAACTCTCAGGTGAGGTTGTTTAGATATTAGCGCAGCATGGGATGACATTTTATCATAACAGCCAATTTCCACCGTGTGCATGTGCACTGCAGCCTCCTGAGATTGGTGAAGAAGCTTCCCAGCTTCGTTGCAGCTCTATGCTAAACATATTTGCAAAGTCGATAGTTGACAAAGCTTCCAGAACACGCCAAGCTCAGCAGTTCAGATAGACCAGACAGAAAATCAGACACGGGAGCAGTGTTAAAGCTTCCTGTAATTTTTAAAATAAAAGCCTAAGTGCAGATTTACGCTGCTAAACTATATAAACATGATGTCATTAATTGGTCAAAGGGTTTCAGTGTTTTTTTTTTTATTTCCGCCCTATGATGGCTGACAAGACATTCATCCTATAAGTGAAGAATCACAAGATTCTCCAACTGTCCTGTGATTTTGTGATCTTGCGGATACAGTTCGGCGGACTGACCCGCTGTGGAGGTCGTAACGAAACCTCGGCGCAGCAATGTTACACCAAAATCTGTGACTCGTTAGAATCTGTGACCACAAGGGGGCGATAGTGTACATTTTTTTGCATGTAAGTCTTAGAAGACAAGCAAAGTTTCGAAGACACGCGTGTTTAGGTCTGAGTTCATTGTAACTAAAGTCACACATTCGGATAGCTATCAGAAATGGTGATCTCTGTGTTCTTGGCTATGTGAAGATCACATATCATACCAGAAGAGCCCAGACTATAAGAGGGGTGACTTAGGTCACCATTTTTGATAGCTATGAAAATGTATTTTCTTTGCTTGTCTTTTAAGATGCACATGCAGAAAAATGTGCATTGTTGCCCCCTGTGGTCACAGATTCTGATGGGTCACAGATTTTGATGCAACACTGGAAAGTGGCACACACACACCGGTGGACATTGGGTGTTAGATCCTTTAGCTGCTCTGCCCCCTTCAGGGAACACACTCCCTCAGCACATGTGTACAATAACATCTTTATACCTTCAATCATGTCTCAAAACATCTGTTCAGACTGGTTTCCCCCTCGTGAAAATGTGTTTTTTACTGTATTGTCTATCTTTTATTATATTATTGTGTTGTGTTTTTTGTAAGGTGACCTTGGAGAGTTTTGAAAGGCACCTTTAAATGAAGATTATTATAATTTCTATTACTGTTATTACATGTTAAACATGGTTGGTCACTGCCAGCTTTGAAGTCTTGAACTGAACTTCATCAACGTCATTGATTAGATTCTAAATTTAGTTACCAGTTTAATTACTTCTGCTGTAAAAATCAAATTTTAAACCGTAATAAACTAAAGTTAAAAGCTGAAAATTCTCACCCACCATGCTGAATCTCCGTTTCCTTCATGATATATCTTTGGGTATGATGACACAGTTAGAAACCAGTGTTTCGCTTTTGTCTGTGTTTTAGCTTTCACAAACATGAGGGGTGAGTAATTTCTATCTCATACATAGTTTTTTCTTCTCTTCTGTTGTGTCCTCAGGCTGAGTGTGTGCGACCTATCAGAGAGAAGCTGTGAAGCTCTGTCCTCAGCTCTCAGCTCCCAGTCCTCCAGTTTGAGAGAACTGAATCTGAGCAACAATGACCTGCAGGATTCAGGAGTGAAGCATCTGTGTGGTGGACTGGAGAGTTTAAACTGTAAACTGGAAATTCTCAGGTGAGGTTTAGTCATTGAAAAAATTATGAAAATTGGTTAACTATTGATGACTAGCTAAATACCTGTGGAAATGTGTTTGTATCAATATCAGACTAGTGGGATATTCCAGAAAGAAGGTTTAATAAATCCTGTCATAAAGCCTGTGCTCGAGGCTGCTAAATCCCCTGGCATCTTAAGCCAGCTACGATGTATGAGGGTATTTCCCTTTCCTGTCTTTAATCAATAGTAACTGTTCGATTAGAAAGCAAGATTTCTTGTTTTCATGCTCAAATTGTAAAGGGTAATGAGTGGCCCCAAAAGCAGCACAAATGAATCATTAAACAGTCTTTATTAAGGCAGGTTGTGCAGGATCAGAGATTATAGCAGGGTGAGTTCAAACCCAGGTCTCACATGTGCCAGGCAATCACTGGACCAACAGTGCAGGCAGAAACTGCATGAGACTTGTAAACACGTAATTGTCCAAGTGATCTCAACAGGCTCTATGAATGCAGTGGAGGAGAAAAAGCACAGACTCAGTGCAGATGGAAGTTCTGGAAAATGGTTCAGGTGAGAGCTGGGTGCAGATCCAGACCGGGGCTGAGAGGCGAAAGCAATGGTCTGAGGCAAGTCGAGTCGATACCAGGACAGCAGTCCTAGAAACAGTGCTGGAGAGTCAGGCATAAACGCAAAGAGCGAGTGGAGTGAAGCTGCATTGATTGGAGCTGGTGACAGCAGCAGGTGGAAACAGTTAAGCTGAGCAGAGCAACAGAACAGACTGTCACAAATATCATGTTGCTCTCTTTCAAAACTCTGCTCTCACACTCAAAAGTCCCTACTAGCTCTCAACTATATTGTTCTTCCTTTCAAAACTTGCTTCTCTTCTTAATTTTACTGTTTCAGGTTCAAATCTCCTGTGTTCAAGCTTGGTCTTGTTTCTTCATGCTCAGACACATTCTCTGCACTATTGCCAACTCCTCAGTAAGAAAAGTTGCCATTGGCTGTCCTAAAAGTCGCTGGAAGTTGCTAAATGACTGAATTAACATATAGGTGCATATAGTTGTAATTAGGGGTAAAAATAGTTTTGAATTCTTGCCGGTACAAGTTCCAAAACCTTTATCGCTCTATCACTTCATTCATTTTAAAATAACAAACTCAAAACTGAAACAAGTAAAACCATTTAAATATTTTACTGTAGGCTACATGTAGGCCTATGGAGTAAGGAAAAATTAAAAACACTTGACAATATGTTAAACTATTTATTTTAATTGGAACATTAATAAACATTTGTCCAACTAAAAATTTTGTCCTGTTCCGGTGGGTTCTTGGTGTCTATTGACCAATTGTGGAAACCGTCCCAGTGCATTAAATCAAACTCACTAATCTCCATAGCAATTGCTGTGTTTGGGAAGTAGATGCACCAGTTGTTAAGCACTTTTGTTCTGTGCCGGTAAAATTGAAAAATAAAAAAAAAATGAAAATAAAACACGAAGCAACTGCTTACTTTCTTACTGATTTTAATCAGAGCATTCAGCAACGAACGTAAAGACATAACACGTGGTTCACGTTTCGAAGGCGGGGTGCTCTCTGAGGGGGGGAGCAGGGCAAGAGCCTTGAGGAAGAGAGGGAGATGCCCGGTCAAAGCTCCATCCAGTATGGACTAAAACAACACTGATAGTTCAGAAACAAATTGGAATGAAGGAATTTTTAAACACAAAGTAGTTTTCAAAACTGCATGAAAACTGCATCTCTTGTCTGACTCAGAGTGCAGACGTGACTAGTTCTGACTGAGGCCTTTATGGCAGGCAGCCACTCTCCCATCTTCCTGGTACTGCGTACCGCCAGTGAATCTTTTAGTGGTACACAGTACAGGCTTACTTTCACCCCTGCTTGTAATGGATTCTGCCATGGAGAGGAATGTTGTTGGAGAGGCAAAAATTCACGAAGAGACAACCTAAAAATGTTTTAAACAGCAAAATAATCAGGTGTGTTGCAGCAGGGTGACAACTAAGACCTGCAGGATATTGGGCCTTGAGGACCATGGCTCGGGACCTCTGGTCTAGAGCCAATATGGAAAAAGGTGAGTTGGCTGGCTCATGCATGGATTTGAGGGCATCACACCCATGGGAGATGAGGATGTTGTAAAACCCACACTTTCCTGGTGAGAGGGTTCAAAACCTGCACTTTTCTCGCTTTAAAAAACAAAACAAAACAAACAAACAAAAAAATGTGTTTCACGTAGTTTGCACAAACGTCGTTGCTCTGGTCATTTTCATTCTGCCCAGTGTGGCAGCCTCCTCCTCACCCACTCCCTCTCCTTTTGTGAATCATGACAGCTGTCGGTGATCAGCTTTTCTGTAGCTAGCAAAATCTGTCTTGTTGCATTTGTTAATTGTTTAGCTGAGAAGGAGCAAGCTAGCGGTTCATGATTAACACTGGTACATATTTAACCAAAAGTATTGTTTTTGGATGCGCTATTATGTTGACAACGCCGACTGCTGAGTGAGAGTTTACACCACAGCAAATTAAAATGAAAGGTTGCAGGTTCTAATAATGCACCTGGACAGACGGATTCACAAGTAAAACAATGTTTTTTTAGCATTGGAAGTGGAAAACTGGTGGGCAGGGTTCAAACTACAAAATGACCATAAAGATGAACCGGGATGGAGGGTGAACACTTGTTCACCAGCCTACCGGAACACACACACACTCATACAAATCCATGTTGTTATTGATTTGATAGTATTAAAATCACAGCAGCAGGACAACCGTCGTAATAAGGCATGCAGTTTTCATAGGCATACTGCAGGAAGGCATATGAAATCGCCAAGCGTTTAGCTTGATCAGCCAACAAATTGGCTGACCCGCAATAATGAAGTCGCAGGTGACTCTAACCTGACCTCAGTGATTAGTGGTCTACCCCACTGCAAAGAGGTTATACCAGTGTGAGCATCTAAAGAAGATGTGCCGAGCTTCTAAAGATGCATGCCAAAATCTGGCAGGGGAAAGAAAGTGGTACGACAGCTAATGATCTGTCACAGCGCCACCCAGGAAGCACCTGCCCAAATATACAATCATTCAGCTCCACCCCTGCAGTCAGCGCTGATGGATTGCACCTGGTATGTGCAAGTAAGGAGGAGGAGGGAACATTTATCAGTCTCATGTCAATCATGTCACTGTCACAGAAACAAGAGGATGGCTTCACTTAATCATTGGTGCTGTGCAGATGTTGTAGACAGGTCTGATCACTTAGGGGCCATGCATGTAGGGAGAGAAATTATAAACCGATTCTGAAATACAAATCAGGGGAGCTCTCCTCTAATAAAGTAGTTGACAGGTGGTAGGAATGATTTATACTTCAGCTATGCAGGGGCGAGTCTAGAAAAGTTTAGATGGGTGGCCAGGCAGGGGCACTGACCAGGTAAAGGTTGACACAAATGAGATATACTTTTTATGCTTGATTTTATGTGATATTAAACTGATTATTATAACTAAAATGATCATTTTGGGTGCAGCATCTGAATCTTAGCAAAAGTCTAGTGGATTACGTGCATATGTTTGTGCTTATGCACCAAATAGCAGTTCAGAGTACCCACCTTTTTTGGAGTCCTGGGGGGGGGGACTTCTGCTGGGGGACTGCAATGCACACATGGGCAATGACAGCGAGACCTGGAGGGGCGTGATTGGGAGGAATGGCCCCCTAATCTAAATCCAAGTGGTGCTTTGTTGTTGGACTTCTGTGCTCATCATGGATTGTCCGTAACGAACACCTTGTTCAGAAATAAGAGTGTCCACATATGCACTTGGCACCAGGACACTCTCGGCCGCAGTTTGATGATCGACTTTGTAGTCGTGTCGGACTTGCGGCCGCATGTCCTGGACACTCGGGTGAAGAGAAGGGTGGAGCTATCAACTGATCACCACCTGGTGGTGAGTTGGCTCAGATGGTGGGGGAGGATGCTGGTCAGGCCTGGTAGACCCAAGCATGTTGTAAGGGTCTGCTGGGAACGTCTGGCAGAGTCCCCTGTCAGAAAGAGTTTCGACTCCCATCTCCGGCAGAGCTTCAACCATGTCCCCGGGTGAGGCGGGACCAGAGGGTGTGCTCCAACTAAAGGGGGGTCACACTTCTCAGCCTCCCTAGTAAGGTCTATTCAGGGGTGCTGGAGAGGAGGGTCCGTCTGATAGTCAAACCTCGGATTGAGGAGGAGCAGTGTGGTTTTCGTCCCGGTCGTGGAACAGTGAACCAGTTCTACACTTCTTGGGTCTTGGAGGGGGCATGGGAGTTCGCTGCAGCAGTCCACATGTGCTTTGTGGACTTGGAGAGGGCATTCGACCGTGTCCCCCGGGGACTCCTGTGGGGAGTACTCTGGGACTATGGAGTGCTGGACCCGCTTGTACAAGCTGTCCGGTCCCTGTACGACAAGTGTCAGAGCTTGGTCCGCATTGCCGGCAGTAAATCAGAATCATTTCCAGTGAAGGGTTGGACTCTGCCAAGGCTGCCCTTTGTTACCGATTCTGTTCATAACCTTTATGGACAGAACTTCTAGGTGCAGCCGAGGTGTTGAGGCGATCCGGTTTGGTGGCCTCAGGATTGGATCTCTGCTCTTTGAGGATGATGTGGTTCTGTTGGCTTCATCGGGCCGTGATTCAGCTCACACTGGAGTGCTCTCTCCGGGTCTGCAATATGGTCCTGCCCCAAGTGGAGGAGTTTACGTATCTTGGGGTCTTGTTCACGAGTGAGGGAAGGATGGAGCGGGAGATTGACAGGCAGATCGGTGCGGTGTCTGCAGTGATGCGAACTCTGCATCATTCTGTCGTGGTGAAGAGGGAGCTGAGCCAAAAGACAAAGCTCTCGATTTACCGGTCGATCCACGTTCCTACCCTCACCGATGGTCATGAGATGTGGGTAATTACCGAAAGAACGAGACTGCGATTACAAGGGGTCGAAATGAGTTTTCTCCGCAGGGTGGCCGGGTTCTTCCTTAGAGATAGGGTGAGAAGCACAGTGATCTGGGAGGGGCTCAGAGTAGAGCCGCTGCTCCTCCACATTGAGAGGAGCCAGATGAGGTGGCTCGGGCATCTGGTTAGGATGCCTCCTGGACGCCTCCCTGGTGAGGTGTTCCAGGCACGTCCCACCGGAAAGAGGCCCCGGGGAAGACCTAGGACTCGCTGGATGGACTACATCTCTCTGCTGGCCTTGGAATGCCTCGGGATCCCTCCGGATGAGCTGATGAATGTGGCGGGGGAGAGGGAAGTCTGGGTTTTCCTGCTTAGGCAGCTGCCCCCGCAACCCGACTCTGGATAAGCAGCAGAAAATGGATGTATGGATGGACTTCTTTTTAATTTACAAAGAGATTGGTATACATCAATCTCAGATCCAATATATAAAAATATTTACAAGTTTGTGAAATGGTATAATGATGTGAGTTTTTTTTGTTTGTTTTTTGTTTTCAAACTTGCAAAAGAAGTAAGGAACATTTGCAAGAAGATATTGGTGAATGGGACAAATTCAGCTTTAGTACAGCTGTTCTCTCTGAATATTTGTCGTGTGTTTTCTGCAGCTTGTCAGGCTGTCTAATCACAGAAAAAGGCTGTGCTGCTCTGGCCTCAGCGTTGACCTCCAACTCTTTCCATCTGAAAGAGCTAGACCTGAGCTACAATCACCCAGGAGACTCAGGAGTGACGCTGCTCTTGGATGCACTGAAAGATTCACACAAACTCAGGTATGAAGAATCTGATGCCATCCACACAATTTGTCTGATAGAAGAGGAAGTATGGAGGCCCTGCAGTGTCACAGCGATACAAAATATCACAACGCAAACACAAAAGCTACAACCCTACACAATTAATACCATCCATCCATTCATATTCTACTGCTCATCCTGAGCTGGGTTGCAGAGGCAGCTGCCTAAGCAGGGAGGCCCAGACTTCCCTCTCCCTGGCCATATTTGCCAGCTCGTCCAGGGTGATCCCAAGATGTTCCCTGGCCAGCCAAGGGATGTAGTCCCTCCTTTATTGAGCTATCAATTTACAAATCAATATTGTCATTAGCACTAGAGAGGCTACTGACTTCCATTCTGACTGGGGATCCAATGGATTAGTGAAGAACTATGCTTGTATGAAAGCCATGAGATGTCCATGATAGAGACGATGCTGCTCTGACCGCCTGTCCTCCTTTTAGGTGGGAGCCTGCTGGAGAACGATGGTTGAGACCAGGTCTGAGGAAGTGTAAGTGTGTTTTTCATTAATTAACATAACAGCTTTTCATTTAATTAATGACATCCATCTCCACTGTCACACCACTCATTTTAACTGCCATCAGTTTCGAACCAATAATAGATAAATAACTGCAGCCAAATTGTGTTTGTTCTTTTTCATCAGATTCCTGTCAACTTACAATTGACACAAAAACAGTAAACAAGAAACTCAGACTGTCTGACAACAACAGGAAGGTGACACGCATGGAGGAGCTTCAGTCATATCCTGATCATCCAGACAGATTTGATGTCTGGCCTCAGCTGCTGTGTAGCAGTGTTCTGACTGGTCGCTGTTACTGGGAAGTCGAGTGGAGAGGAGATGTTTCTATATCACTGAGTTACAGAGGAATCAGTAGGAGAGGAGATGAAGTGTGTGTGTTTGGCTCCAACGATCAGTCGTGGAGTCTAGAGTGCTGTGATGATGATGGTCGTAACTCTGTCTGTCACAACAACAGATGCACACCCATCTTCTCTTCTTCTTCCTCCTCCTCATCCTTCTCTAGAAGAGTAGCAGTGTATGTGGACTGCCCTGCTGGCACTCTGTCCTTCTATAAAGTCTGCTCTGACACACTGATCCACCTCCACACTCTCGACACCACATTCATTCAACCCCTGATTCCAGGATTTGCAATCTGGTCCTCTGCTTCCTCAGTGTTCCTATGTTGAGTTTATGAGTGTGGTCCTGTTACAGAAACGGTGACTGCTGAACACACACATGTTTCAAATTCATTTAAATTATCCAATCAGTTTCTGTTTAAACATCTTTCACTTCTTCATGTTAGAAATCAAAATCCTCAAAGTATTTTAATTTTAGCTTTTCTCGTTTTGTCTTTATTGGAATTTTATGACATTCGTTTATGTATTGAATAATTGACTTTGCAGGTCTACATTTATATTTAAAACAAAGAATTAAAGAATAATTTTGCTGTTCACATTTTTTATTTTGTTTTTAACATTTTGGTCAAATATTGGATGTTTAACACAAGAACCGTAACTCCTAAATTTAAACCTCATGACTTGTCCTAGAATTTATGTCATCTTGAGAACTATAAAGTGTCTATATTAATATATATATATATATATATATATATATATGCGATTAATCTCATGTCATGCGATTAATCGCTATTAAAAAATTTTAATCGTTGCCCAGCACTATATATATATATATGTGTGTGTGTGTGTGTGTGTATGTGTGTGTGCGTGTAATCTCCTGGACCTTGGCTCCAAAGATTTTTCTCTAACTGGACCACTTTAAATTGTAGTTGAATAACCCTGTTCTAAATCATCTCTACCATGTTCTAGATCTTAATTCAGAATTCATATCTCATCATCTCATCAACCGTCTCCATGGTGATAATTTCTGTCATAAAACCAGCAGATGTGACGACTGAACAGCTAACATTGATGAAGAAACTGATAAAAATGATGATCTGGTTAAAAACATGTTTTTCCTTTTATCACTGAAGTGAGTGTTTGTGCAGCAGTGATAAAAGTCCTACAGCAGCATCACCCAAAGTAAACACCTGCTGATAAAACACATCATTGGCAGTTTGTTTTACAAGTTTTTCTTCACTTTAGTTGTAATAATCAGGTCAAAATTTGATAAAATCTAGACCTAAAGAAATGGTCTCATCTGTGCCCCCATTTTCCTGGTTAGTTCTCCTGTCTGGCCCCCCATCAGAAACTTTCTAGACCCGCCCCTGCATAGCTGAAGTATAAATCCTTTCCATGGCTACATCCTTTCGTCAGCTACTTTGTTCTAGAAGATTTTGCCAAAAACAACACTTTGGGGTAAAAACGTGATGTGTGAATCATGACCTGCTAGTTTCCTGCATCTCAGCTGAACGATGAACTAACACAACAAGAGATAAGTCGATCAGCTGATCACTGAGAGCCATTCATGGAACAAAATGAGAGGAGGGGGAGGAAACAGCTTTTTTAATTAATTAATTTATTTTTATTATTATTTTTCCTGTCTTCCGTAAGCACTTTGAGATTACCTGCAATATGAAGTGCTATACAAATAAAATTTATTATTATTTATTATTATTGAGACGACCAGAGCATCACTACACTAAAAGAAATAATTTGTTGAATGAACTTAAAAAAAATAATGGAAATCATTTCCACACAATTAAATTAAATTGTTTAACTTATTTTTGTCTAGTGTGAGTCAGTTCAGTTGTGTCTGTTTAACTAATTTTACATCAGTTTGATTTAAACTAATACTTTATGTTAGTTCAACTTAATTTACATCGGTTAAATTAACTTCACTGTATCTAATATAATCTAATATAAACTAATTAAAAAAGAGTTTAAAAGACTTATCTAAATAGGATCAGAGTAAATCATAAAGAATGAGTTTTCTTTACTCAGATATATTTGGTTGACCCAAACCAAGGATATTTGGTTTAAAGAACTGAAATGTTTAATGTTGAAAATAAATTAATTAATTAGGTGGAAATGATTTCCATGATTTCTTCAAGTTCATTCAACAAAATAAAATCAAAACTTTGGTGCCAAATGTAGGAATAAAAACACAGTCATTACATGTTTGAACCAAACTGTATTTAAGCCAAAAAACAACAACAGTCTAATAAAATGGTGACGCTGGCTTACAAAAGCTGTGTAGGGACCTTATAAAAACAAAAAAACCGCAGAACACTGTTCTCAGTTTCTTAAGTGCACACATGTTTTTAGTTTTCTTAATTCACAAAAAAAATTAAACAGAAAAAAAACCATATCTAACAAAGACTAACAAAAATATAAACGAGTAAATAAATAAAAAATAACCCCCTTAATGGCACTCCCAGTTCACCTGACAGTCTGCAGACAGTAATGGATTCAATATAATATTAGACAATGTTCAAACTTGTCAAGTTTTGAGGAAAAAATGTATTTCTTAAATATGCAGCAGCTTACTACTGTCTAAGAAATGAAAAAAGAAAGATGTGACTAAAAGTATATTCAGTATTTTACATTACTGTTCAAGTTTCTCTTAAATTTACACACACAAAAGGCTTTTGGCTAACATGTTACAAAACTGTTAAAGTTGAAAAATGTATTATGAAATAATCTTTAAAGCTGCTGAGACTATTTTACTTCTCCCAGAGACTTGGTTACTGCTTTAAAGTGCAACATGAACCCTTTAACAACAGTTATAAAGAAAGAACAGTATGTTGGGCCGTGTGTGAAATGTGCTCTCGTTTTAGCCATTTCCACGCCAGCAGTGTTTTCAGAGTTTGGACTTTGGGTGAAAACCTGTTTCTTTCTGTCTCTAGAATTATTTTCTGCACAACCTCAAATGTACAATTTAACTCAGGAAAGAATTTAGGAAAAAAATTAAATAAAGTGTTTTTGGAAGTTTATTCCATCTTCAGTATTTCACATTGCTTTTAACATATTTCTCTTAAATATAGTCAGCACTCTAAAAGCTAAACTTTCATAGTCGTTTGGTTGACATGTTACACAACTGTAATGTATTATGAAAGAATCATTAATAAACTGTTAAGATTATTGTAATTGTCCCAAACCCAGACTTTACCGCTTTTACGTGCAACATGAAACCTTTAAAGGCAGAATTTGTAGGATTTCACGGCAATTCTTTCCAACGCCAGGTGGCAGTAATAAATAAAACACAACTCCGTCACCTCCACAAACCACCACAGGGTGGCAGTAATGAGCAATACTCCTCACCCCTCCCACCCCCAATTCACACAGCAACGCCACTTTCATCTCCACCGTCCACAAGACTTATTTAGGAGCTGAGATGGCATCCAGTTTTTCAACTCCAAGTGAACCAGTAAGTAACTGTTTAAACAAGTTCTGCCTCACGCTGAAAATTGTAATTTACTGTGTTGTTTGCGAAGTAGTACATGTTAAAATTGCAATGTAGCATTATGGAATAAACAATGCTAGTAAATGAGGCAAAGCTATGTGATTAGCTATCTAGTTGCTAGGTTAATTATAACGTTATAAATGTTCGCAAATATTCAGCTAATATTAGACTGACTTAGACTAACAGAGAGTGACACGATAACACAATGCAGAATTTGCAGGTTTGAATGTTATAGACATGTCAATTTGTGCACTTGTGTTTTCAGAGTGACGGGGACAATGTGTCACAAAGTCCGCAGCGTTTGAGCCGAGGCAGGTCAGGTGGACGGTCGAGAGGACGGGCAAGAGGGTTCAAGGTACGAGGCAGAGGCAGAGGCCGAGGAACACGAGCTGTAGCTTCCAGCGCTGAGCACTCGGATAGAGTTGAATAGTATCGCCGTGACCATTTGGCTGCCACACAGGTAAAATGCATACATGAGGACGTGGTTGTGAAAGCTCTCCAAGTAAGCTGTAGATCTATTGAAGTTAAAAAAAATTAAAAAAGAGATACACACATACAAACAAAGTACTGAGATATTAAATTTTAAAACACAGAAACCTACCTAAAACGCAAGTACTTATGGATATCCTTCAGCCACCGCTTCTTCAGAACAATATTCACAAGCGCTTCATGAGCCTTTGAATCTTTCTCTATCCACTCCTTTTGGGCTTCCTCTATTGGACCATGTTGACATTGGCCAGTTGCCCACTCATGCTCATTGCATACGTGGTGGATTATTCCAACCCACAGTATCTATCTTAACTTTAATAAAGCCTTTGATCTATCTATTATCGAGGCTTTTTTTCTTTTCTTGACTATAATAAAGCCTTTGATCTATCTGTTATGTTGGCTTCATTTCATTTATTGACTTTAATAAAGCCTTTGATCTATCTGTTATTGTGGTGTTTTGTCCTTTCTTGACTTTAATTAAGCCTTTGATCAATCTATTATGGTAGCTTTATTTCTTTTCTTGACTTTAATAAAGCCTTTGATCTATCTATTATTGTGCTTTATTCAATTTATTAACTTTAATAAAGCCTATGATCTATCTGTTATGGTGGTGTTTTTTCCTTTCTTGACTTTAATACAGCCTTTGATCTATCTATTATGGTGGCTTTATTTCTTTTCTTGACTTTAATAAAGCCTTTGATCTGTCTGTTATGGTGGTGTTTTGTCCTTTCTTGACTTTAATTAAGCCTTTTTTCTATCTGTTATGGTGGTGTTATGTCCTTTCTTGACTTTAATAAAGACATTGATATATCTGTTATGGTGGTGTTATGTCTTGTCTTAACTTTAATAAAGCCTTTGATCTACCTAATATGGTGGCTTTATTTCTTTTCTTGACTTTACTAAAGCCTTTGATCTATCTGTTATGGTGGTGGTTTGTCCTTTCTTGACTTTAATAAAGCCTTTCATCTATCTATTATGGTGGCTTTATTTCATTTATTGACTTTAATAAAGCCTTTGACCTGTCTGTTATGGTGGTGTTTTGTCCTTCCTTGACTTTAATTAAGCCTTTTTTATATCTGTTATGGTGGTGTTATGTGCTTTCTTGACTTTAATAAAGACTTTGATCTTTCTGTTATGGTGGTGTTATGTCTTGACTTAACTTTAATAAAGCCTTTGATCTACCTAATATGGTGGCTTTATTTCTTTTCTTGACTTTACTAAAGCCTTTGATCTATCTATTATGGTGGTTTTATGTCATTTCTTGACCTTAATAAAGGCTTTGATCTATCTGTTATGGTGGCGTTCCTTCATTTCTTGACTTTAATAAAGCCTTTGATCTATCTATTATGTTGGTGCTATATCGTGTCTTGACGTTAATAAAGCTTTTGATCTATCGGTTATGTTGGCATTATATAGTTTCTTGACGTTAATAAAGCTTTTGATCTATCGGTTATGTTGGCATTATATAGTTTCTTGACTTTAATAAAGCCTTTGATCTATTTATTATGGTGGTTTGTATAGTTCATTAACTTTAATAAAGCCTTTGATCTATCTGTTATGGTGGTGTTTTGTCCTTTCTTGACTTTAATAAAGCGATTGATCTATCTGTTGTGGTGGTTTTATGTCATTTCCTGACCTTAATAAAGCCTTTGATCGATCTATTATGGCGGCTTTGTTTAATTTATTGACTTTAATACAGCCTTTGATCTATCTGTTATGGTGCTGTTTTGTCCTTTCTTGACATTAATAAAGCCTTTGATCTATCGTCTATAGTGGCTTTATTTCATTTCTTGACTTTAAGAAAGCCTTTTGTCTATCTATTATGGTGGTTTTATGTCATTTCTTGACGTTAATAAAGCCTTTGATCTATTTGTTATGGTGGTGTTTTGTCCTTTCTTGACTTTAATAAAGCCGTTGATCTATCTATTATGGTGGACTGGTCAGTTTATTGACTTTAATAAAGCCTTTGATCTGTCTTTTATGGTGGTGTTTTTTCCTTTCTTTACTTTAAAAAAGCCGTTGATCTATCTGTTATGGTGGTGTTTTGTCTTTTCTTGACTTTAATAAAGCCTTTGATCTATTTATTATGGTGGTTTTAAGTCATTTCTTGACTTTAATAAAGCCTTTCATCTATCTGCTATAGGGGCTTCATTTCATTTCTTTACTTTAACAACGCCATTGATCTAACTATTATTGACATTAATGAAGCCTTTGATCTGTCTGTTCTGGTGGTTTTATGTTATTTCTTGACATTAATAAAGCATTTGATCTATCTATTATGGTGGTTTTTATGTCATTTCTTGAAATTAATGAACCCTTTGATCTATCTATTGTGGTGGTTTGTACAGTTTATTAAATTTAAAAAACCGTCTGATATATCTGTTATGTTGGTGTTTTGTCCTTTCTTTACTTTAATAAAGCCATTGCTCTATCTGTTATGGTGGCTTTATTTCATTTCTTTACTTTAATAAAGCCTTTCATCTAATTATTATGGTGGTTTAATCAATTTAATGACCTTAATAAAGCCTTTGATCTATCTGTTATGGTTGTGTGTTGTCCTTCCGTTACATTAATAAAGCCGTTTATCTATCCTCTATGGTGGCTTTATTTCATTTCTTGACATCAATAAAGCCTTTGATCTAGCTATTATGGTAGTTTTATGTCATTTCTTGACATTAATGAAGCATTTGATCTATCTGTGATGGTGGGGTTCTGTCCTTTCTTGACTGTAATAAAGCCTTTGATCTATCTGGTATGGTGGTTTTATGTAATTTCTTGACATTAAGAAACCCTTTGATGTATCTGTTATGTTGGTGTTTTGTGCTTTCTTGACTTTAATAAAGCCTTTCATCTATCTGTTATGGTGGTGTTTTGTCCTTTCTTTACTTTAATAAAGCCATTGCTCTACCTGTTATGGTGGCTTTATTTCATTTCTTTACTTTCATAAAGCCTTTCATCTAATTATTATGGTGGTTTAATCAATTTAATGACCTTAGTAAAGCCTTTGATCTATCTGTTATGGTTGTGTGTTGTCCTTCCGTTACATTAGTAAAGCCATTGCTCTATCGTCTATGGTGGCTTTATTTCATTTCTTGACATTAATAAAGCCTTTGATCTAGCTATTATGGTGGTTTTATGTCATTTCTTGACAATAATGAAGCATTTGATCTATCTGTTATGGTGGTGTTCTGTCCTTTCTTGACTTTATTAAAGACTTTGATCTATCTGGTATGGCGGTTTTATGTCATTTCTTGACATTAAGGAACCCATTGATCTATCTGTTATGGTGGTGTTTTTCCTTTCTTGACATTAATAAAGCCTTTGATCTATCTGTTATGGTGGTTTTATGTCATTTCCTGACATAAATAAAGCCTTTCATCTAACTATTATGGCGGCTTTGTTTAATTTATTGACTTTTATTAAGCCGTTGATCTAACTATTATGGTGGTTTATTCAATTTATTGAAATTAAAAAAGCCTTTGATCTATCTGTTATGGTGGTTTTATCTCTTTTCCTGACATCAAAAAAGCGTTTGCTCTATCTGTTATGGTGGTGTTTTGTCCTTTCTTGAATTTAATAAAGCCTTTGATCTATTTATTATGGTGGTTTTACGTCATTTCTTGACTTTAATGAAGCCTTTGATCTATCTATTATGGTTGTGTTTTGTCCTTTCTTGACTTTAATAAACTCTTTGATCTATCTTTTTTGGTGGTTTGTTCAGTTTATTGACTTTGATAAAGCCTTTGATCGATCTGTTAAGGTGGTGTTTTGTCCGTTATTGACTTTAAGAGAGGACAAAACACCACCATAACAGATAAATCAAAGGATTTATTAAAGTCAATAAATGAAACAAAGCCAACATGTTAGATAGATCAATGCCTTTATTAATGTCAAGAAATGACATAAAGCCAACATAACAGATAAATCAAAGGCTTCATTAATATCAAGAAATGACATTAAACCACCATAACTGTACATGTCTGTACACGGCTTCAGGACGGTCCGTGCAGACCGCAATAAACAACTCAGCGGGAAGCTGAAGGGAGGTGGAATTGCGGTGCTGGTAAACCAGCGCTGGTGTCATCCTGAACATGTCACTGTTAAAGAGAAGATCTGCAATAGAGACATTGAACTGCTAGCTGTGAGTCTCCGCCCGTATTATTTACCCAGAGAGTTCACATGCGTTATTCTGGTAGCGGTATATATATTACCTGGTACCGCTCCAGACGCAGCCTGTGATGTCATTAACTCTGTAGTGGCCAGGCTTCAAACACAACATCCAAACGCATTTGTGGCGATCTCTGGAGATTTTAACAACATCTCCCTCTCTGCAACTCTACCAACTTTCCAACAGTTTGTCAGCTGCTCCACCAGAGAAAACAAAACGTTGGACTTATTTTATGCAAATATTAAAAATGCATACAGCTCCTTTGCCCTGCCACCTTTAGGAAGATCAGACCATAACCTAGTTCTTCTCTCCTCCTCCTACAAGCCCATCGTTCAGCAACAACCAGTCATTAGAAAGGCTATTAGAACCTGGTCTAATGAAGCTGAAGATGCTCTGAGAGGATGCTTCGAGGCTACAGACTGGAACGTCCTATGTGAACCTCATGGAGATGACATCAATGCCTTGACTGAGTGTGTGACAGATTATATTAACTTCTGTGTGGACAGCACCGTTCCAACAAGAACAGTGAGGTGCTTCCCCAATAACAAACCCTGGATCACCAGTGACCTGAAAAAGCTGCTGAACATCAAAAAGAAAGCTTTTAGGGATGGAGACAGGGAGTTATTGAAGTCCACACAAAAACAACTTAAAACACAAATGAAGAAGTGCAAGGAGGACTACAGGAAGAAGTTGGAAAGTAAGCTTCAGAAAAACAATGTGAGGGATGTGTGGTCAGGAATGAAGAAGATCACTGGCTTCGGGATAAAGGAGGATCAGACTGATGGAGGTCTGGACAGAGCGAATGAACTGAACATGTTCTTCAATAGGTTTAGCTCACCTCCTGCTTCAACCCCAACTAGCCACACACCCTCCATGAGCCCACAGCTTTCCTGTCACACCTCCACTCTGTCACCCTGCAGCTCAGTCAAGGACCTGGACACAACCTCATCTCCCTCCACATCAGGACTTCCTGAAACCTCCTCTGCCTCCACCTCCACTCTGTCTGTCTCCTGTAACCAAGTCATGCAACAACTGGTGAAACTGAACCAGAACAAGGCTGCAGGTCCAGATGGTGTCAGTCCCAGAGTTCTCAAGGCCGGCTCAAAACAGCTATGTCCGATTCTCCAGCACCTGTTCAACACCAGCCTGAGCCAGAAAAGAATCCTGGTGCTGTGGAAAACATCCTGCCTTGTTCCAGTGCCTAAAAAACCACAACCAGCTGAACCAAAAGACTACAGACCAGTCGCCCTGACATCTCACATCATGAAAGTCCTGGAGAGACTCTTACTGGCTCACCTCAGCAAGCAGGTGAACACCTTTCAGGACCCATTACAGTTTGCATACCGTAATGGGCTTGGGGTTGAAGATGCAATCATATGGAGACTTCCGGTTTGGGAGCATGTGAGATGGTAGCTTGAATCAGAGCTCTCACCAGAAAATCATAATTTTCCCCATACAAAATAACTTAACTCGAAACCTACACTGGAAGATATGTGGGGATGAGCGGAAGACATAAAAAAAGACGACAAAACCAAAACAAAACCGAAAAAGACTTGGAAATGGAAGGAGAAATCGCTGGAGACCGAAGGCTAACAGCTAATGCTCAGGGGAGTATGCTAGCACCTAACGCATGGCAAGATGGGATCGATAACATAACAAAGGAAATACGAGGGCTGAAACAAGAAATGAAAAGTGATCTGGCAATACTCAAAGATGAAGTGAAGACTGACCTTAAGCAAGAGTTAAGCGCGTTCAAAGAGCAAATCGATCAGAGACTGTCGGAAAGTCAGAAAGGATTTCAAGAGCAGAAACAAGCTCTAGCAGAAGCGCAAACACGAATAGGAGAACTGGAAGAGTGGAACGTTGAGTCGAAGCGAGCCCTCCTAACAGTTTTGGAAGAACAGCGAGCCCTAAAAGAAAAGTTGACTGATTTAGAGGGAAGATCACGGAGGAATAATATAAGGATCTTCGGAATACCGGAGGGTGCAGAGGGAAATTCCACCCCCCGCTACGTGGAAAATCTGCTGCGGAGGGAATTGGAGCTACCGGAGGAGACCCGTCTCTTAATCCAACGAGCACACAGAGCAACAGTGGGGAGGCCTGGACCCGGAGCAGCACCCAGATCGATCATTGTTAACTTTTTACAGTTTGATACAAAGGAGTCCATACTCAAGAAAGCGTGGCAGAAACACGTACAAGTGGATAATAAACCACTGTTCTTTGATCATGATTATCCCAGTGAGGTGGTCAAAAAACGCAAAGCATACACCAGTATAAAGAAGGTGCTGAAGAAAAATGGGATAAAGTTTCAGACGCCGATGACAAAAATCAAAATCCACTGGCAAGACGGAACTAAAATATACGACAACCCACAAGATGTAGCGCAGGAGATGCAGGAGAAGGGACTCGAGGTGGAGATGGGAGAAGGGGACCAAGAGGACGCAGTATACAACAGGATCAAAGAAGTGTTCCAATGGGAGAGGATCGGGGAGCCACCGGTATCGACAGGGGCCAGTCTGAGAGCAAAACAGAGGCTCCAGGAGTTTCGGAGAGGAGGTGTCAGTACGAAGGATGGGAGGTAGAGAATACAAACATGATCAAAACAAGACCATGAGGCGGAAAATCCTTGAGACTTTTTGTTGGTTTAATTCCTTTGTACCAGCTTAATTGCTATTTGTGAGATGATAAAACTTTATATAGCTGGTCAGTTCTGTACGACATTGTTTCTCATTTGGAATAGTTATTCTAAGGACAGCCTCAACCTACCTCCCTACCAAAGTTGATGTCTTTAACAATGCAAGCTTGGTGAGAAAAGTATGAACCGTTGGACAAGTGTAGAATGAAGGGAAGACTCACTTCTGAGTACTATCCTACCTCTACTGAGGGGCCCTCCTTTTCCAGGAGGCTCTACCCCTCCCCTGCCAACAGGACCTGGGGACCGACGGAAGGTCCTCGAACTTACTGGGTAAAAGTTCATAAATGTTTTTTTTTGGTTATTGTTCTTACAGTTAATTGTGTTGATGGTGACAAGGTGACAAACAAGGAAAACTACTTGACTATAGATGCAACTTAATGAAGTAAAAATAATATCTTTAAATGTGAATGGGCTAAATAATCCAATCAAAAGAAAAAAAGTTCTTAATAAGTTTAAAAAAGAAAAAGCTGAGATAATTTATCTACAGGAAACACATCTTACAGACAAAGAACATGAGAAATTTAAGGAAAAGGGTTTTAGGAATACAGTTTACAGTTCATTTACAGGGAGCAGTAAAAGGGGTGTAGCAATCTTAATCTCTAACAAAATCAACTTCGAATGCATAAAAGAAGTAAAGGATAAAGAAGGCAGATATGTTATGGTTAAAGGGAAATTGGAAGAAGAGTTGGTCACGTTGTTTGCTGTATATGCCCCCCCTGAATCAGATAAATCTTTTTATAAGACCATATTCGATATAATTAGTCTAGAAACTGATGGAATACTGATTTGTGGAGGTGATCTAAATATTGCTCTAAACCACTCACTTGACTCCACCAGCAAAGCAAAGGGTAGTAAAACCAATATAGCCCACTATATAAACACAACATTAACAGAATTGGGAATCATAGATGTCTGGAGGGAGAGTCATCAGTTGGAAAGAGATTACACATTTTACTCCATCCCACATTCAGTTCATACAAGAATAGATTATTTTCTAATGAACAAGGAGGATGGGTTCAGAGTAAAAGAGTGCAGGATAGGTACAGCAGATCTATCAGATCACTGTGCATTGAGTTTGAAAGTAAACTTAAACAGGAGAACTAAGATCACAAATTGGAGACTGAACACTGGCCTATTAAACGATAAAAAATTGGTGGAAGAAATGAGAAAAGGCATAGAAACATACAAAATTGAAAACAATCAGGGAGGAGTAGATCCTACAATAGTGTGGGACGCAATGAAGGCAGTGATGCGGGGCAACTTAATATCAATGGCTTCATACAATAAAAAACAAAAACTGAAAGAATATCAGGAAACGATAAAAGAACTTGAAAAACTCGAAAAACTGCATAAGAAGACAAATGATGCGCATATATTGGTAAAGATTAAGGAGGTAAAAACCAAACTTGATGCTATTCTAACGAAAGAAGTGGAAAAAAAGATTAGGTTTCTTAAACAAACATATCATGAAGGGGGCCCAAAAATGACTAAATCTTTAGCCAGACAACTAAGGAATAAACAACAGTCAAATACAATCTACAAAATTAGAGACCCGATATCCAAAGAATTAATGTATAAACCAAGAGAGATTGAGAGAGCATTTGAAGATTACTATACAAACCTATACAAACAGCCTACAACAGCAGATGAAGACTCAATAAAAACATTTCTAAACTCATTAGATCTCCCACACATAGGCAATCTGCATAATGCAGTGTTGTGTTCACAGATTACAGAGGAAGAATTGGACAATACAATCAAGAAAATGAAAACTAATAAGGCCCCAGGTACTGATGGTTTTCCTATAGAATGGTACAAGACTTTTAAAAAAGAATTAAAACCAATGTTGTTAGCATCATTCAACCAAACACTTAAGAACAGAATATTGCCTCCATCATGGAATGAAGCCATAATTACAGTCATACCCAAGGAGGGTAAAAACAGGGAATACTGTGAAAGCTATAGACCAATATCAATACTAAATTGTGATTACAAGATATATACGGCAATCATATCCAATAGATTTCAAACTTTTATTTCAGAGATTATAGACGAAGATCAATCAGGTTTCATTAAAGGGCGACAGACCCAGGATAACATTAGGAGGACCCTACATGTAATTGAGGAAATTCAGAAAAAGGAGGAAGGTGCAATTCTTTTGAGCTTAGATGCAGAAAAAGCCTTTGACTGTGTAAGCTGGAGATTTCTGTATCTGTGTCTAGAGAGATTTGGGTTAAGCTCACAGTCAATTGCATGTATCACAACGCTGTACCAAGGTCCCAGGGCAAGAATTAAAATAAATGGCAGCCTCTCCAATCGGTTTAGACTGGAAAGATCTACAAGACAGGGCTGCTGCCTCTCTCCTACTTTATTTGCAATGTTTATTGAGCCCTTGGCCCAGGCGATAAGGCAAGCTGAGGAGATAGAAGGGGTTGAAATTAAAGGTAATGAACATAAAATTGGGTTATTTGCAGATGATGTCTTAATATACTTAAAACGACCAAACGTATGTCTACCTAAACTAATGAGTCTTTTGGAAAATTACGGATACATGTCGGGATACAAATTGAACATTGAAAAGACTCAAATCTTACCGTTCAATTATAATCCTACCATAGACATCATGAAACAATTCAACTTTAAATGGGGGAAAAAATCAATCAACTACCTAGGGATAACTATTACAAATAAATTAAACGAATTATATAAAACAAATTATACTCCCCTGAATCAGGAAATATACAATGACATGGAAAGGTGGGGAGTTTTGTTGCTAGACATGAACGCAAGAATAGAAATAATTAAAATGATCATATTACCCAGAATTTTGTATCTATTTCAATCTTTACCAATAACATTGCCAACCTCCCAATTTGCAGAATGGGATAAAAAAATCTCAAGATTTATCTGGAATGGAAGAAAACCAAGAATTAAATTTTCTACACTTCAAATACCAAGGGCAGAGGGAGGACTGGCTCTACCCAATCTCCAAAATTATTACTACGCAGCACAACTAAAGCCCTTGATTTGTTGGTGCAACAATGACTACTTTACTAAATGGAAAGAAATAGAATTAAATGTTGAAAGACACAATGTAATGGCTATGATTGCCAATAAGAAAATGTTAAAAGACAACGTAAAGGAATTAGATTCTATTACCAAATTCACCTTGGAGACCTGGTCCTCAGTAGTCAGGAAATGTAAAATTGAGAACGAACTGAAGATCTACAGATGGCTTGCATATGATGAAAGCTTTAAACCAGGAATTATAAACCCAAAATTCAAGGAATGGTCAAATAGAGGGTTGACTATGATATCTAAATTGATAAAAGGAGGGGAAATTAAGAGTTTTCAGACACTACAAAAAGAAGTTAATTTGGATAAGCAGGACTTTTATATGTATCTCCAGATTAGAGACTATTATTATAAGGAAATAAGGCCTGACCTCCCAGGTGAAATAAACACAATTACAGAAATATTAGACAAAGCATTTAGGAACATAACTGAGAAACTGACATCAAAACTTTATCAAGGTTTAATGGCAAATAGGAAAACTTCAACATTATATATAAGAGATAAATGGGAAAAAGAACTAAAGGTGGAAATAACTGATGACATGTGGTATGATATTTGTAAGACGCAACAAGGTACATCAAGCTCTAAAATATGGAAGACATTTTGTTGGAAAAATATTGTCAGATTTTTTATTACACCAAAGATTAGGAAGAGCTCACTGTCTATACATCAACCCTGCTGGAGATTGTGTGGTGAGCAGGATGTAGGTCATGCACATGTTTTTTGGTATTGTAAAAGGATGACAGATTACTGGGACAATATATGGAAACAATTAAAGGAAATATTGGGATACGAATTACCTAAAGTATGTACAGTCTTGTATTTGGGACATTTATCAGGAATCACTTTCCCAAGCAAAGACCGATATTTGATAAAGATTCTTTTGGCAGCCTCAAAAAAAGCAATAACCCGAAAATGGTACAATGTCAACCCTCCCACTTGGGAGAACTGGATAGAAATAGTGGAGGAAATTCATAACATGGAAAAACTTACATATATTATTAGACTTCAGCTTCCGAAATGTGAAAACAAGTGGGAAAAATGGTCAATATACAGAACTTGTCATAGAAATAAGTATTAACCTGTGTACTTACCTGTCACTGTTTTGTTCTTTTGTTACTGATTGTGTTGTAAAACATGAAAATAAAAACTATAAGTATAAAAAAAAAAAGAAGATGCAATCATATACCTGCTTCAGAGAGCCCACTCTCATCTGGACCAGTCAGGCAGCACTTTGAGGGTCATGTTCTTTGATTTCTCAAGTGCTTTTAATACGATTCAGCCTGCTCTGCTGTGTGAGAAGCTGCAGAAATTCCAGGTGGATCCCTCCACAACCACCTGGATTTACGACTACCTCACAAACAGACCACAGTTTGTGAGACTGAAAGGTTGTGTGTCTGAGATGGTGGTCAGCTGCACTGGAACACCACAAGGGACTGTACTTTCACCATTTCTATTCACGCTGTACACCTCAGACTTCCAGTACAACTCTGAGTTCTGTCATCTGCAGAAATACTCTGATGACTCAGCAGTTGTTGGGTGTATCAGTGATGGACAAGAAGCAGAGTACAGAGAACTGGTCGGTCAGTTTGTGAAATGGTGCGGTGACAATCATCTCATCTTGAATACCAAGAAAACAAAGGAGATGATTGTTGACTTCAGGAGGAACAAGAACACACATAGAAGTGTTTCCATCATGGGAGAGGAGGTGGAGGTGGTGGAGGAATACAAGTACCTTGGAGTTCAGCTGGACAACAGACTTGAGTGGAAAAGCAACACTGAGTACATTTACAAGAAAGGTCAGAGCAGACTCTACTTCTTAAGGAAGCTGAGATCTTTTAACGTCTGCACCAAAATGTTGCAAATGTTCTACAGGTCTGTTGTTGAAAGTGCAATCAGCTTTGCAGCAATCTGCTGGGGCAGCGGCATCAGAACCAGAGACTTGAAAAGAATTAACAAACTGATCAAGAAAGCAGGTTCTGTGCTTGGAGTAACTCTGGAGCCGCTGGAGTTGATCATCAAAAAAAGAATTCTGTACAAGCTGACGAAGATAATGGAAGATCCTTCACACCCCCTACACAACGCCGTGACGAAACAACAGAGTGTGTTCAGTGGGAGGCTTGTTCAAGTCCGATGCAAGACAGAGAGATACAGAAGATCCTTCCTTCCAGCAGCTATCAGGCTGAAGAACAAAGCCCTTAATTAATTAATGTGATTGTTTTACTAAAAAAATTACTACTACTACAATATTGAATTTCCCTTTGGGATTAATAAAGTATTTTTCATTTCATTCATTCATTTCATTTCATTCATAACAGATAGGTCAACGGCTTTTTAAATGTCAATAAACTGAATGAACCACCATAATAGTTAAATCAACGGCTTTATTAAAGTCAAGAAATTGAACAAACCACCATAATAGATAGATGGATTGCTTTATTAAAGTTAATACAAGACATGACACAACATATTAGATGAAAGGCTTTATTAAGGTCAAGCAACGAAATAAACCACCATGAAAAATAGATGAAAAGCTTTATTAAAGTCAATAAATGAAACAAAGCCACCATAATAGATAGATCAAAGGCTTTATTAATGTCAAGAAATGATGTAAAGCCAAAATAATAGATAGATCAAAGGTTTTTTTAAAGTCAATAAACTGAACAAACCACTATAATACAAAGATCAAAGGCTTTATTAAAGTCAAGAAAAGAAATGAAGCCAGCATTATAAATAGAGCAAAGGCTTTATTCAAGTTAAGACAAGACATAACACCAACATAATAGATCAAAGGCGTTATTAATATCAAGAAATGACATAAAACCACCATAACAGAAGGATAAACGGCTTTATTAATGTCAATAAAATAAATAAACCAACATAGTAATTACATCAAAGGCTTTATTAAGGGAAAGAAATTAAAAAAGCCAACATAACAGATATATCAAAGGCTTTATTAAAGTCAATACACTGAACAAACCACCATAACAGATAGATCAAAGGCTTTATTGAATTCAATAAACTCAATAAACCACAATAATAAATAGATTTAAGGCTTTATTAATGTCAGGAAATGAAATAAAACCACCATAATACATACATCAAAGGCTTTATTAAAGTCAAGAAAAGAAATAAACCCACCATAATATATAGAACAAAGGCTTTTTTAAGGTAAAGAAAGGACCAAACACCACCATAACAGATTGATAACAGGATTAATTAAATTCAATAAACTGAACAAACCAGCATAATAGATAGATCAAAGGCTTTATTTAAGTCAGGAAATGAAATAAAGCCACCATAACAGATTGATCAAAGGCTTTATTAAAGTAAAAAAACTCATTAAACCACAATAATAAATAGAGCAAAGGCTTTATTAAAATCAATACATGAAACAAAGCCACCATAATAGATAGATCAAAGGCTTTATTAATGTCATGAAATGGCATAAAACCATCATGCCAGATACATCAAAGGCTTTATTAAAGTCAATAAGCTGAACAAACCACCATAATAGTTAGATCAAAGGCTTTATTAAAGTAAAGAAATTAAATAAAGCCACGATAACAGATATATCAAAGGCTTTACTAAAGTCAAGAAAAGAAATAAATCCACCATAATAGATAGATCAAAGGCATTATTAAAGTCAAGAAAGGACAAAACACCACCATAACAGGTAGATCAAAGGCTATATTAAAGTCAATAAACTGAATAAACCACCATCATAAATAGATGAAAGGCTTTATTAAAGTCAAGAAATGAAATAAAGCCACCATAACAGAAAGATCAAAGGCTTCATTAATATCAAGAAATGTCATAAAACCACCAGAACAGATAGATCAAAGGCTATATTAAAGTCAATGAACTGAACAAACCAGCATAATAAATAGATGAATGGCTTTATTAAAGTCAAGAAATGAAAAAAGTGTTCCGCCTCCAGCATTGTAATAGTTTCTAGGAGGACACATTTCAATGTAGGACCAGTTTGTAATAGTTTCCGGTCGGACATATTTTGGTGACGGACGAGTATGAGCCTCCGCATGTAAAAGCAGTTACAAGTCAGCTTCATCACAAGAGCTCGGTCAAATCTTTGCCTGTAAGTAATAGTGCATGAGCATCATAGTTTTGTGATGAATATGTTTGTTTAGAGAAGTATTTAATGACGTTCGTGTCAACCATTAGTTTTACACGAGTTGTGTGTAAGGTTAAAAGTCTGTGGTCGACGTACTGTTTCAGTGTGTTGCATTTGGCGCTAGGCTGCAATTTCTTGTTAGAGAATTGTGTGGAAGAAAACAGAAGAGATTTTATAAGTTTGTAATGTTTATTTTCTGTTCATTCTTTCAGTCTTACAGATTGAATGGAAGCTGTAATAAAACTGAGGAGAGAAAAGGCAAGCATCAATCCTCAACCAAACTTAAGGATTTTCCGTTCTTCATTCTGTTAACTATATGTCTAGCTGCAGATAAGAGATGTTGCCAGGCGAGGGCAGAACACAAAGGCTTTATTAAAGTCCATGAATGAAACAATGCCACCATAACAGATAGATCAAAGGCTTTATTAATGTCAAAAAATGACATAAGCCCACCATAACAGATAGATCAAAAGCTTTATTAAGGTCAAGAAATGACATAAAACCACCTTAACAGATAGATCAAAGGCTTTATCATGTCAATATACTGAATGAACCACAATAATAGTTAGATCAAAGGCTTTATTAAAGTCAAGAAATGGAATAAAGCCCCCAAGCAGATAGATCAAATGCTTTATTAAAGTCAAGAAAAGACAAAACACCACCATAACATATAGATCAAAGGCTTTATTTAAGTAAAGAAACTAAATAAAGCCACCATAACAGATAGGTCAAATGCTTTATTAAAATCAATAAACTGAACAAACCACCATAATAGATAGATCAAAGGCTTTATTAATGTCAAGAAATTACATAAAACCACCATGACAGATAGATCAAAGGCTTTATTGAAGTCAAGAAATGAAATGAAGCCACCATAACAGATAGACCAAAGGCTTTATTATAGTCAAGAAAGGACAAAACACCACCATAACAGATAGATCAAAGGCTTTATTAGTGACAAGAAATTACATAAAACCACCATAACAGATAGATCAAAGGCTTTATTAATATAAATATAGGGAATACACCACCATAATGGTTGGATCAAAGGCTTTATCAAAGTCAATAAACAGAACAAACCATCGTAATAGATAGACCAAAGGCTTTATTTTAGTCAAGAAAGGACAAAACACCACCATAACAGATAGATCAAAGGCATTATTAAAGTCAAGAAAGCACAAAACTCCACCATAACAGATAGATAAAAGGCTTTATTAAAGTAAATAAATAAAACAAGGCCACCATAATGGATAGATCAAAGGCTTTATTAAGGTCAAGAAATGACATAAAACCACTACAATGGTTAGATAATAGGAGTCATTAAAGTCAAGAAATTAAAAAAAGCCACCATAACACTAAGATCAAAGGTTTCATTAAAGTCAATGAACTGAATAAACCACCATAATAAAAAGATGAAAGCCTTTATTAAAGTCAAGAAATGACATAAAACCACCATAACAGATAGATCAAATGCTTCATTAATGTCAATATACTGAATGAACCAAAATAATATACAGATCAAAGGCTTAATAAAATTAAAGAAATGAAACAACGCCACCATAAAAGATAGATCAAAGGCTTTATTAAAGTCAAGAAATTAAATAAAGGCACCATAACAGAAAGATCGAAGGCTTTATTAAAGTCATGAAAGGACAAAACACCACCATAACAAATAGATCAATGGCTCTATTAAAGTCAATAAACTGAATAAACCACCATAACAAATAGATCAAAGGCTTTATTAATGTCAAAAAATGATAGAAAGCCACCATAACAGATAGATCAAAGGCTTTTTTTAAGTCAAGAAATGACATAAAACCACAATAACAGATGGATCAAAGGCTTTACTAAAGTCAAGAAATGAAATGAAGCCACCAAAACAGATAGATCAAAGGCTTTATTAATGTCAATAAACTGAAGGAACCACCATATTAGTTAGTTCAAAAACTTTATTAAAGTCAACAGATGACATAAAACCACCATAACAGTTAGATCAAAGGCTTTATTAAAGTAAAGAAATTAAAGAAAGCCACCAAAACAGATAGATCAAAGGCTTTATTAAAGTCAATAAACTGAATAAACCACCATAATAAGTAGATCAAAGGCTTTATTAACGTGAAAAAATTACATGAAACCACCTTAACATATAGATCAAAGGCTTTATTTTAGTCAAGAAAAGACAAAACACCACCATAAAAGATAGATCAAAGGCATTAATAAAGTCAAGAAAGCACATAACTCCAACATAACAGATAAATAAAAGGCTTTATCAAAGTCAAGAAATAAAACAAGGCCACCATAATAGATAGATCAAAGGCTTTATTAAGGTCAAGAAATGACATAAAACCACTATAATAGTTAGATAATAGGCGTCATTGAAGTCAAGAAATTAAAAAAAGCCACCATAACACTAAGATCAAAGGCTTTATTAAACTCAATACACTGAATAAACCACCATAATAAAAAGATGAAAGTCTTTATTAAAGTCAAGAAATGACATAAAACCACCATAACAGATACATCAAATGCTTCATTAATGTCGATATACTGAATGAACCACCATAATAGTTAGATCAAAGGCTTAATAAAATTAAAGAAATGAAACAACGCCACCATAAAAGATAGATCAAAGGCTTTATTAAAGTCAAGAAATTAAAGAAAAAGGCACCATAACAGAAAGATCAAAGGCTTTATTAAAGTCAAGAAAGGACAAAACACCACCATAACAGATAGATCAATGGCTCTATTAAAGTCAATAAACTGAATAAACCACCATAATAGATAGATCAAAGGCTTTATTAATGTCAAAAAATGATAGAATGCCACCATAACAGATAGATCAAAGGCTTTATTTATGTCAAGAAATGACATAAAACCACAAAACCAGATAGATCAAAGGCTTTATTAATGTCAATAAACTGAATAAACCACCATAATAGTCAGATCAAAGACGTTATTAAAGTCAAGAAATGACATAACACCACCAAAACAGATAGATCAAAGGCTTTATTAAAGTCAAGAAATGAAATAAAGCCACCAAAACAGATAGACCAAAGGCTTTATTATAGTCAAGAAAGGACAAAACACCACCATAACAGATAGATCAAAGTCTTTACTAAAGTAAAGAAATGAAACAAAGCCACAATAAAAGATAGAACAAATACTTTATTAAAGTCAAGAAATGAAATAAAGCTACCATAACAGATAGACCAAAGGCTTTATTATAGTCAAGAAAGGACAAAACACCACCATAATAGATAGATCAAAGGCTTTATTAAGGTCAAGAAATGACATAAAACCACTATAATAGTTAGATAATAGGCGTCATTGAAGTCAAGAAATTAAAAAAAGCCACCATAACACTAAGATCAAAGGCTTTATTAAACTCAATACACTGAATAAACCACCATAATAAAAAGATGAAAGTCTTTATTAAAGTCAAGAAATGACATAAAACCACCATAACAGATACATCAAATGCTTCATTAATGTCGATATACTGAATGAACCACCATAATAGTTAGATCAAAGGCTTAATAAAATTAAAGAAATGACACAACGCCACCATAAAAGATAGATCAAAGGCTTTATTAAAGTCAAGAAATTAAAGAAAAAGGCACCATAACAGAAAGATCAAAGGCTTTATTAAAGTCAAGAAAGGACAAAACACCACCATAACAGATAGATCAATGGCTCTATTAAAGTCAATAAACTGAATAAACCACCATAATAGATAGATCAAAGGCTTTATTAATGTCAAAAAATGATAGAATGCCACCATAACAGATAGATCAAAGGCTTTATTTATGTCAAGAAATGACATAAAACCACAAAACCAGATAGATCAAAGGCTTTATTAATGTCAATAAACTGAATAAACCACCATAATAGTCAGATCAAAGACGTTATTAAAGTCAAGAAATGACATAACACCACCAAAACAGATAGATCAAAGGCTTTATTAAAGTCAAGAAATGAAATAAAGCCACCAAAACAGATAGACCAAAGGCTTTATTATAGTCAAGAAAGGACAAAACACCACCATAACAGATAGATCAAAGTCTTTACTAAAGTAAAGAAATGAAACAAAGCCACAATAAAAGATAGAACAAATACTTTATTAAAGTCAAGAAATGAAATAAAGCTACCATAACAGATAGACCAAAGGCTTTATTATAGTCAAGAAAGGACAAAACACCACCATAACAGATAGATCAAAGTCTTTACTAAAGTAAAGAAATGAAACAAAGCCACAATAAAAGATAGAACAAATACTTTATTAAAGTCAAGAAATGAAATAAAGCTACCATAACAGATAGACCAAAGGCTTTATTATAGTCAAGAAAGGACAAAACACCACCATAATAGATAGATCAAAGGCTTTATTAAGGTCAAGAAATGACATAAAACCACTATAATAGTTAGATAATAGGCGTCATTGAAGTCAAGAAATTAAAAAAAGCCACCATAACACTAAGATCAAAGGCTTTATTAAACTCAATACACTGAATAAACCACCATAATAAAAAGATGAAAGTCTTTATTAAAGTCAAGAAATGACATAAAACCACCATAACAGATACATCAAATGCTTCATTAATGTCGATATACTGAATGAACCACCATAATAGTTAGATCAAAGGCTTAATAAAATTAAAGAAATGACACAACGCCACCATAAAAGATAGATCAAAGGCTTTATTAAAGTCAAGAAATTAAAGAAAAAGGCACCATAACAGAAAGATCAAAGGCTTTATTAAAGTCAAGAAAGGACAAAACACCACCATAACAGATAGATCAATGGCTCTATTAAAGTCAATAAACTGAATAAACCACCATAATAGATAGATCAAAGGCTTTATTAATGTCAAAAAATGATAGAATGCCACCATAACAGATAGATCAAAGGCTTTATTTATGTCAAGAAATGACATAAAACCACAAAACCAGATAGATCAAAGGCTTTATTAATGTCAATAAACTGAATAAACCACCATAATAGTCAGATCAAAGACGTTATTAAAGTCAAGAAATGACATAACACCACCATAACAGATAGATCAAAGGCTTTATTAAAGTCAAGAAATGAAATAAAGCCACCAAAACAGATAGACCAAAGGCTTTATTATAGTCAAGAAAGGACAAAACACCACCATAACAGATAGATCAAAGTCTTTACTAAAGTAAAGAAATGAAACAAAGCCACAATAAAAGATAGAACAAATACTTTATTAAAGTCAAGAAATGAAATAAAGCTACCATAACAGATAGACCAAAGGCTTTATTATAGTCAAGAAAGGACAAAACACCACCATAACAGATAGATCAAAGTCTTTACTAAAGTAAAGAAATGAAACAAAGCCACAATAAAAGATAGAACAAATACTTTATTAAAGTCAAGAAATGAAATAAAGCTACCATAACAGACAGACCAAAGGCTTTATTGAAGTCAAGAAAGGACAAAACACCACCATAACAGATAGATCAAAGGCTTTATGAAAGCCAAGAAATTAAATAAAGGCACCATAACAGAAAGATCAAAGGCTTTGTTAAAGTCAAGAAAGGACAGAACACCACCATAACACATAGATCAACGGCTCTATTAAAGTCAATAAACTGAATAAACCACCATAATAAATAGATCAAAGGCTTTATTAATGTCAAAAAATGATAGAATGCCACCATAACAGATAGATCAAAGGCTTTATTTATGTCAAGAAATGACATAAAACCACAATAACAGATAGATCAAAGGCTTTATTAATGTCAATAAACTGAAGAAACCACCATAACAGTCAGATCAAAGACGTTATTAAAGTCAAGAAATGACATAAAACCACCATAACAGATAGATCAAATGCTTCATTAATGTCAATATACCGAATGAACCACCATAATAGTTAGATCAAAGGCTTAATAAAATTAAAGAAATGAAACAACGCCACCATAAAAGATAGATCAAAGGCTTTATTAAAGTCAAGAAAGGACAGAACACCACCATAACACATAGATCAACGGCTCTATTAAAGTCAATAAACTGAATAAACCACCATAATAAATAGATCAAAGGCTTTATTAATGTCAAAAAATGATAGAATGTGTTGGAGAAAACCTTAAAAATGCACAAGTAACAAAGAACAGGTACTTCTTCCCCAGTATTAAAATAGACAGGTACTAATTTCCCACTTTCCTAATTAATAAGGTACTGTTCCACACATTTTCTTTTATACCTTTCTCTTTAGGGTCTTCTCCTGCGTGTTCTTTGATGGATCAAAATATGACAGACTACTTCTCTCAAGTTAACAATTTATTCATTTACAAAGTATGACAATGTGCAAGTTACAGAGCCCTGGGTCCATATCCATCCCTGGCAAACAGACATAAGAGATGTCCGGCTGCCCACAACAGACAGGACACCTTCTTTCTATCCCTGGACCCTTATATATTACAGCTCCTCCTCCTTTCTATACACAGTTTTACTGACTAATGGTGCAGTTGCAAAAGTAGGGTCAGCTTCAGTCAAGCAGATGTCTACCCCCCTCCTTATGACACCCATCCATTCGGTGGTTTCTTTTGATCTGGAAAACAGGTACAAAGAAAACACACACACACACAAGGTATCTCCTCTGAACTCCGGTTGACCCAGAAATTTCCCTTAGGGGTAACATTCCACATGTTGTTTTACTAACACCCTGTTAGTCAGTATATGAGCTTAAAGATAAGATATGATTAACAGAGTAAGAATATAAATGAAAATAAGTAACAGACCCAAGCCATCCCTTGATGAGTACCTCAACAAATTTATCTACAATTCCCCCTTTTGACCTCTACAAAGAGGTCAATCCTACTAAATGTAAATCTTACATCACAGAGTCACACTCACTGTCATCATCCTCCCTGGCATCGTCAGTGGGAGTCAAAAGGCTGACGGATTCACTTACCCGGAGAGGCATTTGATAAGCAGGAGGAACAGATTTATTTTCAATAGCTGAAGTAATAGCTCTGTTAAGCAGAGAACGAATACATGGGATGCAACAGCATCCACACAGAGTGACCACAACTGCTGATTACACATCCTGCAGCTGTGCTCTCACTTCCTTTAAAGATCTCTGTGGCGGATCTGCTGGTGCGCACTGATTAAGATGATGCCAAGTTTCACCTTTCCCTCTGAGTCTAACTGAGTGTGAGGTGGCTTCTGTCACTTCATAGGGTCCTGTCCACCTTGGCTCAGTCCACTTCCTTTTTATTACCCTTAGCCAGACCCAGCTTCCTTTGGTCAGCTTCTGGTCTTTCGGTTGTTCTGGTGTTTGTGCTGCACGGCTCTGGACCTGTGTAGAAAGAGATGCTGCCAGTGCAGTTAGTGAACCATAATATGATTTATGAGACAGTTTGTTGAGGTCCATGGGTTCTTCTCTAAGAGCTAATGACCCTGGACCTGGCATTTCCCTACCAAACATCAATTCATAGGGTGAAAATCCTGTGCTGCTATTTACAGAGGCTCTTAAGGCCATAAGAGCCAATGGCAGAGCATCCAACCACGTCAGATTGGTGTCTGCACAGATTTTGGCCAGTTTTTCTTTAATAGATCTATTAGCTCTTTCAACCTGGCCTTGTGATGAAGGGTGGTAAACAGAACCAAATCTATGTTGAATACCCAAGACTTTTTCCACCTTTTCCAAATCAGAATTTTTAAAGTGACTCCCATTGTCTGACCTAACCACTCGGGGAAGGCCATGTCTGGGAATGTGCTGGTTGATTAAATATTTGCACACAGAGGCAGAATCTTCTTTTTTCGTGGGTATCACTTCTACCCACTTAGTAAAGGAGTCAGTAATAACCAGCAAATATCTGAATCCTTTTGTCCTCTGATCCGGCCCCATATCTGTGTAATCTATTACAATTTCCTGTCCTGGGGCTGTGGGGACAGGATAAGTTCCCATTGCAGGCCTGTAGGACGCTTTTGGATTGAATGTTAAACAGACTGTACATGTATTTACATAATCTCCTACCATTTTCTTCAGATAGGGATGCCACCAATGAGATAAGTTGTGGAGAGTTTGAGCTTTTGAAACATGGGCTGGGCCATGTGCTTCCTGGATGAGCTTTGCAGCCAGCCCTGCTGGCAGCACTGGTCTACCATCAGAGGCTCTCCATAAGTTTTCATTTTTCCTCCCCCCATGTTCTAGCCAGACCTGGTGTTCATATGGTCCTGCCCGCTCCTGAAGAAGTTCTAAGTCTGCTCTTGTCAGCGAGTTATTAGGAGGGATAGGTACTGATGATTGAAGCATTTGTTGTGCTTCACATGTATAGCCTGCAGTTTCTTTGGCTGCAAGATCAGCCTGGGCATTTCCAATAGCTATCATGGATCCTGTACTATCATGACCTTTGCATTTTACCACAGCTACTTTTTTGGGCATCATTAAAGCTTTTGCTATTTCCTGTACCACTCCTTCATGTTTGATGGGCTGCCCTATTGCTGTTACAAATCCTGCCCTCAGCCATTTAACTAATTCCCAGTGAATTACTCCATGAGCATAAGCTGAATCAGTATAGATGTTCACTATCTGATCTTTACTAAGTTTCAAAGCTTCTAACACAGCTGTCAGTTCTGCTTTCTGAGCAGAAGGAGATTGCGTCACCATGTCACTCGCCACAGTCTTCCAGTCACTCGCTGTAAGTTCAACCACAGCATATGCAGCTTGGAGGTTTCCGGTCTTGTCTCTATAGCAACAACCATCTGTAAACAGCTGTCTCACTACAGGTCTTGTCAGTGGTTCAGTCTGTAAGTCCTCTGTTACTTTTGTGTCAGTCACAGATTTTTCCTCACATTTGTGTTCTGGAAATAGATTCATATTATCAGCAATATTTACTCCTTCTACAGAGTAAGTTATATGGGGTTGGAGTAAAATTTTTTCGAGCCTAGTTTGTCTAAGGTGTGTAAGTGAAAATGCTTTGGATGAAACAAATGTGGCTACACTATGTGTAGTGAGGACAGTGAGTGGGTGGTGCATGACAATGTGAGCAGTTTTCTGAATCGCTTTAGCGACTGCAGCTGCAAATTTAATGCATGGCGTTTGTGAGTTTTCCACTGAATCCAATTTTGAACTGTAATATAGAAGTACTTTTCTACCTCCCCCTTTTTTTCTGAAAAAGCACAGCGTTCACAACGCCAGATTTTTCAGAAACATCCAAGAAAAATGGCAGGGAGTAGTCTGGAATTGCAAGCATAGTGGCTGAATGGAGTATTTGTTTTAGTGAAATGAACTGAGCCTCAGCCTCAGGAGTCCATTTTAAAGTGGCAGTAAGGTTCCTATGACCTTGTTCAGAAACAAGCTGCCGGAGAAGAGAGGTATTCTCCACATAACAAGCCACAAAATGGCGACTATAGCCTGTAAGGAATGACAACATATCCTTAACAGTTTCAGGCTTCTTATGATGTAAAATAGCAGTCAGATGTGAAGGTGAGATCCCCGATCCACAAGAAAAAATGACTCTACCCAGAAAATATACTGTGGGTCTACAACAGGCAAGTTTAGCGCGACTGACTTTAAAACCACAATTTCCCAGAAGAGTCAGAACAGCATGTGTAGCAGTAAGACAGTCTATTTCTGTGCGAGCTGCTAGTAGAACATCATCTACATACTGGATCAGCACCACACCAGGAGGTAAAACTAGATCAGACATCATACTTCTTAAGGCCTGGTTAAATATACCTGGAGACAAAACAAAACCCTGGGGAAGTCTGGTATACTGATATCTTCTACCTCTGAAAGTGAATGCAAACAATTCTCTCAGAGAGGGATGTAAAGGGAGGCAGAAAAAGGCATTAGCCAAATCTATTGTGGAGAAAAACTTATGTTCTGGAGTAATGGAAGACAGGGCCGTATATGGATTAGGAACAGGTGTGCATGGAGTGGTGACAATAGCATTTATGGGTCTAAGATCATGAACCATCCTATATTTGTCTGAGTTAGGCTTGGGGACTGGTAAAATGGGAGTATTCCATGCACCAGTCTGGGCTGGTTCTAAAACACCTGACCTCTCTAGTCCTGCTATAGTATCTGCAATTCCAGCTTCAGCCTGTTCCTTCAGAGGGTATTGACATCGCCAGATAGGGCATGGAGTAGAGTATGAAAACTGCACTGGAGGGAGGCGAGAACAGAATCCAACATCTGTGGGTCCCTCAGACCACAATGTGGTTGGGAGAGAGTTAACCATACTTTCAGTTGCAGGGTGATCTGTATGTTCTCGGCCATGAAATCTGTCTAACTCCTAATGCTCCAAAATAACTTTATCTGTGGTGTGATGCATGATTTTATATGCATTTTGACTAGGAGAATAGAGAACCTGTGGGAGAGTAGACTGCTTCCAGTCTTGAGCTTCCAACAGGCGCTTTGTCATAGGACCCAAATCTTTTGCCTGATGCCCTGGGTGTAAAGCCAATGACACATGTGGAGCAGCATAAGAACTAAGTTTATACCAGGACATCTGATCTAGAGACAGATCCACAGCAGCTACCATACCCTCCTTACCTACCAGGAGGCAGGGCGAAGTGATGGACCAGGTGGTCCCTGCAATCTCCTCTTCAAAAGCATCATGATAAATAAAATCCATTTCTCTAGTATAATTAAGGGTGACATGGAGTGGGTCAGTGGGGGGAGAGTAGGGATGGAGTGACAGTAGCCATGGCTTCCAGCTCTGAAACAGAGAAAAAATGCCAGTCTTTTCAACAGTCTCTGGTTGTAATAGGGCCCAATAAATATCCACTGATGTTGTGGGTGTGGAGGATTGCAACACCATCTGACCAGGCTGAGAAAGAATAGATGATCCACATTTAAGAATCTGTCCATCAGGGAAAATAACTTCAGTTCCTTCAGGTAAACAGGCAACAGCCATTCCTGTTTTACACATAATGTCTCTTCCCAACAAATTAACTGGACAATCCGGAGAAAAAAGAAATGAGTGGAGGAAAGTCTGTGAACCCACAGTAGTTCGAAGAGGTCTGGTCAGTGGTAAAGCAGACGTGGTACCCGAGAAACCAACCACTGGGACCTTCTGGTCTGATAACATGGAGACCTGCACAGAAGATGTGAGAGTGGAATATCTGGCTCCAGTGTCCACCATAAAAGGCAGTGTGTGTTTTTCCACAGTCATTTGGAGCATAGGTTCTGCCAAGCCTTGCTCCAGCGATTTCTCTGGGCACCTCTATGCTGACCACTGTCCACCAGGGGCCTGCCACATCTGCCCTGGTGCCTGGCTGGGGTTCGGTGCCGGATGAAATTGTGGTCCTTGACCTCCAACTTGGGCTTGTACAGGGGAGTTAGGGCAGTCTCGTGCCCAATGTCCAGACTGACCACAGTTGTAACAGCACTGGTTGTCGCCTGACCACTGAGAACCTCCATAATTCCTGCCTCTTCTCCCTCTGAAACCACCCCGTCCCCTTCTAGGGCCGAATTGGCCATGCCCTCTAAAATATAGCTGCCGTGGAGGGCCCCAATTTTGATAGGATTGTTGCTGTGGTTGTGGCATCTGTACCATGATCATAGGTGGGGTCTGTGTTATAGGTGATTGTTGTGGAGCTGGGAGATCAGGCATCACAGGAGTCTGTTTAGGTGTGGATTTTTTACTGTCAGTGCATTTCCTTTCAGCTTCCCTAAGCTGCATTTTAAGGAGTCTCAACTCCATGTCCTTCTGAGACTCTTTATCTTCCTGTTGTTTCTTAAGATATGTCCTTAAGTGGTGTTGCACATGATCTAACCATTCAGCCCACTGTTTGGAATTCAGGCCTGGGGTGTCAGATAACTTGGTTTGTACCTCCTGGGGAAGGCCACTAATTATAGCCTGCTTAAATAAGGTAAAATTGCCCTGATTATTTCCAGAGGGGTTCATTCCTGTGTGGTCAGTCCATATGGTTTTTGACCTTAGGATAAATTCCTCAGGTGTTTCACCATCCTTAAGAGTGAATACCAAGGCCTCAAATGAGGAAGTCTGCCAGCGTTCTCTCATGGCTGCATATAACATGTGTCTGTGTAAATCAAAATCCTCTTCATCAGGGGCGGTGGCACTGCCAGCCCTAACCTCCACATGCATGAGATCAGAAGTTGTGGCTGATCCAGCCAACAGAGACCTAAAGTCTCCCATAGCCAATGGGATAGAGACTGTCAAGTTCTCAAACATTCTGATCCATGCAGAGGCCCCATCAGAGAGTTTAGGTAACTTGCCCAGTATCAGCTCTTTGTCAACCATTTTCCAAGGTCTATATGTGGTCCGTCCCCCACCCACATCTACAAGTGGGCACTGTAACTGGTATTCTGGTCCTAATTTTTCCTTAAGTCTGGACCTAGTATGGCTGCTCACAGGGGAGGAGTCACCCACCCAATGATGTTCATGTCTGTGCTGGTGGGTATGGTCATGCCTATGCCTGTTTTTCTGAGGTGTCTGTCCTTCAGTTTGATCGTCATCCACCTGATCTTTTCCTTCCTGTCCTCCTTCTTTCCCCAAAACACTACCTGCTCTGCTTCCTGACCTACTGTTTCCTCTCTCCCTGCTCTGCTGCCATTCTCTTCTGCTATCATCTAAATAGGCTTCTAGCAGATCTGTGTTCATTTCTTCCTCTGTCTCTTTAGGCACGCCTTGCTGATTGCCACCCCTGCTGCTCTCAGTCCTCAGAGAGTTCCTAGTGGAGGCTTTTCCTGTATTATGCTCCCTTTGTCCTTCTCTGTCTAACCCCCCATGTCTGCAGTGATCACCAAGAAAATCCTCCAACTGTCTCATCTGCCAATCCCTTAGTTCTGATGGACCTGCTTCTTCTGGACCCTTAACTTCTTCAAATTTAAGCTGTCCTTTAACTTGAACCTGTCCTTCTAAGTCCATTACTGGCGCTTGTATTATTGGCTGATAGGGAGGGAGTGGTGAACTAAGGATCATGGTCTGACTGTCATGAAGTAAAGGATAAAGACCCTTAACACCCTTCTTTTTCTCTTTCTTTCCTTTTTCTGGCTCAGTGTGACCTTTTTCTAATTTTATTTTTTCCGTCTGACTTTCTGACTTTTCTAAATCTGACTCTTCTTTCCGTCCCTCTTTCCGTCCTTTTCCATCTAGCTGGTCTTGTCTCCACAGCTGCTCAACTGATAATACAGCCAAATGGCAGAGAGAAGCATCATTCTGTAATTCCTTAAACTGTTTTTTAATTTTTGATTTAGAAAATATTTTGGCCTTTTCTAATTCTTGTTTTTTATCCTTAGATTCTGTGTCTATCTTTTTGTATATGCTAAACATTAATTTACTTACAATAGGCCACTGAACCATATCATAATTCTGGGGTAGGAGGTTGTCCTCCTGCCATTTTTGTGTATATTTCTGAAACTTTTTCTTTACGGCATCTCTATTTTCTACTGGTGTTCCCAGATTTACCAGATTTTGGACTTTAATCCACATTGGATAAAAAGGTTGTAAATCTGACATTTTTGACTCTTGATTCTAAACACAAATGATGTACTGATTCAGGAATATGGACACAATGCCACGGTGTGAGGCCCAATCGACAAGCTTCTACAGGATATAATCTCCTGCGGTCGATTGCTGGGGGTCCTATCCCAGCCACACACAGTTTTTAATATTCTCTGAATACTACATCCAATCACTCATTCACTCCACACTTAAAATTGTCCACTTTTGACTTATTCTGTTTTTACTCTTATCTCTATTTCTCTTTAACTCTTATACTTCTATTTTCTTGGATCCCAGATCCTTTATGGTCCCAGACCATTTACGCGTATTTTACTTTTTTCTTCTATTATTCTTTAACTTCTTAAAGCCCCATTCTCATACCAAAACTACACCATCTGTTACCTGACCAGGCACATAAATTTAAATTAGTCAATATGGACAATTTTGAAAAGGTTTGTCCTTACCTTTTTATGTGGTCGACCGCTAGTGCCTGATCCGGGTAGAGGATGATGAAAAATGTCCTTCAAAATTCTTTTATCTGTTAACAAAGAGAGAAAATTTAGTAAATAAAATTCAAAGACATTTAATAATTATACCATACCAGATCCATCACGTCGGGAGTCACCAAGTTGTTGGAGAAAACCTTAAAAATGCACAAGTAACAAAGAACAGGTACTTCTTCCCCAGTGTTAAAATAGACAGGTACTAATTTCCCACTTTCCTAATTAATAAGGTACTGTTCCACACATTTTCTTTATACCTTTCTCTTTAGGGTCTTCTCCTGCGTGTTCTTTGATGGATCAAAATATGACAGACTACTTCTCTCAAGTTAACAATTTATTCATTTACAAAGTATGACAATGTGCAAATTACAGAGCCCTGGGTCCATATCTATCCCTGGTAAACAGACATAAGAGATGTCCGGCTGCCCACAACAGACAGGACACCTTCTTTCTATCCCTGGACCCTTATATATTACAGCTCCTCCTCCTTTCTATACACAGTTTTACTGACTAATGGTGCAGTTGCAAAAGTAGGGTCAGCTTCAGTCAAGCAGATATCTACCCCCCTCCTTGTGACACCCATCCATTCGGTGGTTTCTTTTGATCTGGAAAACAGGTACAAAGAAAACACACACACACACAAACAAGGTATTTCCTCTGAACTCGGGTTGACCCAGAAATTTCCCTTAGGGGTAACATTCCACACGTTGTTTTACTAACACCCTGTTAGTCAGTATATGAGCTTAAAGATAAGATATGATTAACAGAGTAAGAATATAAAGGAAAAGAAGTAACAGACCCAAGCCATCCCTTGATGAGTACCTCAACAAATTTATCTACACCTTACACACAACTCGTGTAAAACTAATGGTTGACACGAACGTCATTAAATACTTCTCTAAACAAACATATTCATCACAAAACTATGATGCTCATGCACTATTACTTACAGGCAAAGATTTGACCGAGCTCTTGTGATGAAGCTGACTTGTAACTGCTTTTACATGCGGAGGCTCATACTCGTCCGTCACCAAAATATGTCCGACCGGAAACTATTACAAACTGGTCCTACATTGAAATGTGTCCTCCTAGAAACTATTACAACGCTGGAGGCGGAACACTTGTCCTGCGTGTAACTAAACTACAAATAATTTGTTTGACCTTCTGCATCATTTCGGGTATTTAGGACTTTCTCTTTCCATTAAGAGCCGTCTTTTATTAATTTGTTTCAGAATTTGTTCTTTGGCTCGTCTTGACACATGTACAAGAGTTTAATATTTTGTAAATTTGTTTCCTAAAATGTGAATATTTTTTTGTCAAATTTGCAAATGTGTTTTATAAAATATAAATTTGTTTTTAAAACATAAATGTGTTTTTTTAAATGTAATTTTGTTTTCAAAATATTTAAAAATGTTTTTTTAAAAATGTAAATGTGTTTTGAAATTCTCAGGAACAGTACTAACTTGTATAATGTTCAAATATATGTTTGATTTTTTTTCTAAAAGGATTTAATCCTACACAATATAGTGGTGTAGTACATAAACACGGCTATTGTATCTGTACACTTTCTCTGGTTTCTTATATATTGATTAAATAATTTTTCGTTTCCTGGTTTAATATGAGTTCAACATATAAGTGGCAATTCTTTTTTTTAACTTGCTAATCTCATTAACTCATAGCTTATTCCCAATAGAACATACTTAAATAAACAATTAAAATTAACTTACATAAATAAACAATACTAGATGTTAAAACTGAGACAGTTTACCATTTCATAGAAAATAATGGCTCATTTTGAATTTAATGGCAACAAAGCATCTCAACAAACTTTTAACAGGGGAAAGAAAGGCCTGGAAAAGTAACTGGTACCAAAAAAAACAAAAAAACAAAAACAAAAAACAAACAAACAAAAGAAAAAACAACTGGAGGATCATTTGAGAACTAATCAGGTCAATTAGCAACAGATGAGAAACAAGACTGGAGACTGGGTATAAATGGAGCATTTCAGAGAGGCAGAGCCTCTCAGATGTAAAGGTGGGCAGATAGTCTGTGCCAAACTATATTTAAAAATCATGTATCAATTTCAGAACAATGTTCTCAATGTAAAAAGGTTGGATCTAAAACTTCTGTCAGATCTGTTCATTTTCTTTATGAACATGATCAGTTTAACTTATCATTGTCTTCTTCAAACTAATTGTTTATTCAGACTTATTTTGAATATAATATTTTATGTCTACTGGGATGAACTGGTGACCTGTTCAGGGTGTACCTGCCTCCCGCCTGCTTATTGCTGGAATAGGCTCCAGCTTCCCTGTGAGCCTGAATTGGAATAAGCAGTATAGAAAATGGATGGAAGGATGGGTATAGAAAGTAGACGAATGAATGAATGAATTTTATGTCTGAAAGCTGTACATATAGCAGCCTAATTGTACCAATTCCAGCTACTGTACTGTCTACACTGTATAGCAATGGAACTGACAAATATAAAAAACATCTTTAATATTTGTACTACTGCATCATTTTTGAAGATATATACGGACTTAAAGGTAGCACTTTACAGCACAGTAATAGTATGGTAATAGTGTAGTAACATAATACAAATACAGAGGAAATAACTTTGTAATACCATGTAAGTAATAACCAGGTAACATCCTGGTAGTAACACTGGGTCACATCAAGGTAACAACAGAATATAACTTAAGTTACAGGATATTAGGGGGCATGTAAGCTACAGTAATGAGAGACAAACAAAGAGGAGGATCTTTAACCTGGAATTAAATAAACTGAGTTTCAGCTGATCTGAGACTTTCTGGAAGTTTTTTCCAGACATGTGAAGCATAGAAGCTGAATGCAGCTTCTCCAAGTCTGGTTCTGACTCTGGGAACTGATAAGAAACTGGATCCAGATGACCTGAAGGGTCTGGTAGGTTCACACTGGTTCAAGAGGTCTCTGATGTATTTTGGTCCTAAACCATTCAGAGCTTTATAGACCAGCAGCAGAACTTTAAAGTCTATTCTCTGATGAACAGGCAGCCAGTGTAAAAACCTCAGAGCTGGACTGATGTGGTTCATTTTCTTGGTCTTAGTGAGGACTCGAGCAGCAGAGTTCTGAATAAGCTGCAGGTGTCTAATTGATTTTTTAGGTAGAACCTGTAAAACCACTGTTACAATAATCAAGGTGACTAAAGATGAAAACATGGACTCTCAACATTAAAACCTTGCATGGTGGTCATATTGAGTTTGTGGCTCAGTATAAGTATTTAGGTATTTTAATTGATGAACATTTAACTTTTAGATTACATATTGAAACCTTGGTAGGAAACTTGAGCTTAACCTAAACTTGTATTACAGGAGTAACTTTTGTTTCACCTATCTTACCAGAAACAAGCTGGTCGAAGCTACTTTCCTTCTCTTGATAGACTATGGAGACCTGCTGTATATGCATGCCTCTTTGCAGTCCTTACGTTCTTGGTACAGTGTGTAACCACAGAGCCTGAAGGTTTGCAATGTGTTGCAAAGCTCTTACTCTCCACTGCATCCTTTATGCCAGAGTTCAGAGGCCTTCCTTATCAATACGCAGATTGGTATTATTTGATCTATAAATCCATTCTTGGCCTGCTTCCCTCTTACCTTTCTCATTTAGGTTGAATAACTATTGTCTGGGCTCTAGGATATTTACATGTTATTATTATATCTCTTGATGTCTGGTTTAATCTAACATTTCTAGTAAATAAAATGGAAATATTCAATTTTGCAGCCCTGATTCGTGGTTATTATGTAGAAACTATTCAATTATTACTTGGTTATTAAAATATTTATGTCACTATAATATTTTTTTTTTACATATATTCTGACATTGTCTAGACATTTCCTGGCAGTTACCACATAATTACCAAAAGACACATTATCAAGAGGCTGAAACAATAGTTGATTATGGACACGGTTTATTTATTACCTCAATGGATATCTATCTTCTGTTGCAAATAAAATTTATTCAGGCAAGACACAATGAATTTTCAAATATAGAAATAAGATAATTGCCTGTAGTTTTAAAATCCCTCACACAAATGAAATAAGTCAGTTTACAAACATTTGTTGCTTGTAAAAAAAAAAAAAAAAAGTTTCTCCTTTATGACCTTTAAAACAGTAACAGTTCAAATATATGTTCCATGTTCTTTTATAAATTCTTTATCAGAAAAACAAAATAAGAAATTGAGAATGTAAAAACAGCAAAAAGTAAATAAAATAAATCACACATCACATGATTCCTTAGTTTAACGTTTTACATCTTTTCACTGTTCTTCAGACTTTAAACATCCAAACATAAAATTACAAGAATTTATTTTAAGAAAACTTCAGGTTAGTTAAAAGCTGTTTCCACACATTACAAAGACAACAAGTAATACATATAAAGTTAATATATTTAATGTTTGATTAATGTGATTAATGACATAATGAAAAAAAAGTAAAAACAAACAAAAAAGTTAAATCAGACCTAATGTCTCTGTAGTCTGAAAAAACTATTCAGTTTTATTTTTTATCAAAAATCTTTATATTATTTATAAACACAGTATCATGCATCTCTATAATATTGAAAAAAATCAAGAAGTTTGATTTTAGTAGAAAAACATCCCATTCAAGACCAAATATGTTAGAGGATTTTTTTTTTAGAACTAAATAAATTATACAAACATTGTCTACTCTTTCAAATCTTTTTTGGTGATTTTCTCATTACAGAGTTCCTAACTTTTCTATATTTAATAAAACTTGAGAATATATAGATTAAAGTTTAAGTAGATGTTTTGCCGCTGATATTGGATCAGATGCTATTTTTGTTTGTAATGAAAACTCAATGTAGACTCTTTATTTTAAGAACAGTTACAGTTTTCTCACTGCTTGCACATTTCATCCAGACTTCCAATCGCTTCTTCTTTGCTGTACTTTTTCCATTCATTGGGAATTTCTTCTTCCCCCTGGAATTTCATGTTATAGTATTCCTCCAGTTCTTTCTGAAAGTGACATACAAACCATTTCCAGTATGTTAGCTTAGATTCATCAGCAGTAATCCTCCATGAAGCATATGGATCCCCAGCAGTCGGATACTGTTTATAAGGAACTGACTCCTGTGAGTCATGCCTTGGGTAGAATTTAATGTCACTTCCAACTAATGTGGTGCAGAAATCAATGGCCAGATCCACTGTGCCTTTTGTGTGCCATCCTGCAACTCCAGAGGGTCGATGAAAAGGAACATTGTGTTTATCAGGACTGTGGTCCTTCAGGGTGTTGGTGCAAACAGCTGCACAGAAAGGACAGCGTTCCCAGCAGCAGTTACACAGCTGATCAATGAGGATTTGATCAGGTGTCTGCCTGCACTCCATCACATTATCCAGTGGGAGAAGGCTCATCTCCATAGTGACGGTTTCTAGACCTTTCTCTAACTTTTCTTTAAGAAAGTCAAAATTGTTGATGTCTCTGAAGGTTTGACAAAAAATAGTATCAAGTGTCAGCTTGTTGTTCAGTGAGGAGTAAAACACCTTTACCCACATGTCTATGTTTCCTTCCTGCTTCTTCAATTTGTCTGTTGCTTCAAATAAAGCTTGTTTGATGACCTTATTGATGTCATCTACATTCTTATTGAGTATTTTCAGTGCTTTTTCTTTCTGATTTGTAAAGATGTATTTCTTCACTTCTTCTTTTATAAAAGCCTCTACTTGCTTCCTTGGATTTTGGATGTAGGTTTTGAATTTACTGAAGTCTGCTTTTTTAGCAAGTGATGTCAACACGTGTCTCTCCAGGTTCAGTCTGTTCCCATTGAATGCTGGGAGACTGCATTTCATTTCTCCAGCGAGATCAACTGCAGTCTGATCAATGACGGCTTCAGCAGCTGAAACCTTCAGTCTTTCACACATCATTTCTCCAAACACCACAGCAGATGAGCTTCCCTTGCAGTAGCTTTTGAAAATGTTGTAATATTCCTTCTTCTTGCTGTTCAAATAGGTGAGGGCATCATTGTTCTCTTTGTATGTCTTGTGTGACTGTAAAAGCCAACTTGTTGCGCTATCAAAAACATACAGTAAGAGATCAACTGTAAACTTCTTCTTAAAGATATACTTTCGCTCTGATTCAAATTCCATCATTTTCTTTTGAACATGTTTGGCCACTTCTTGTAGATAAGTTGAAGTGTAGCCTTGTGTAGCTACGGGTTTGGTTTGAATGACCTTCAGTGATTCCTGTTCCACATTGTTGATGAAGGATCTGATTTCTTCGTGGTCATCATGGGTTAAAATCATTTTTAAACCCGTTTTCTCATAGACAAAATCCAAAATTTTTCCCACTCTCGAATCCTTCATTGGGGTTATATAGCCCAAGTAATTCCCAACTTCTGACAGTTCTTTGTATCTCCCTTTTTCTCTTGACTTAATAATGAGATCCCATTCAATCCCAAGGACTTGAAGGACATTAAACTGATCTTCTTCCAGGTTGATGTCCTTAATGGGTATTGTATCTTTAGTTAGTTCAGCTACCCAGTGACTCCAAACAGAGTCAAACTGCGCTTTGAGTTCTTCCTCATTTTCTACGACATCTTTTAACTGATGTGCGAGCTCTTTGCTCTTTTGCAGCAGTTTGTTCTCAAACTCTGTCTTCTTGCTGTCAAGCTTTTTTCGAGCATTCTTCTGCTGGATAACTTCATCCAATTTTCTTTTCACTTCTCTAATGTGCTCCTCATGAAACTCTTTAATTTTGTTTTCAAACTGGCCCCGCCACTGAACCAACATTTCTTTGTCTCTGTCATCCTCAAAGTAAGACGCCATTTGTTTTTTTAATTCTTCATATGTTTTGTTCATTTCTTTAGAAAGACAGCTGTTCTCAATCTTGTCAAGCTGTCCATATTCAATTTTGGGATAAAGCTGTTTTTTAATTTTCAGCATCTCACTCCTGAGGGTCCAGGTCCAGTTACCATACTGGAACTCGAGTTTTCTGTATGCTGCAATTTCTTGAGTGTTTTTGAAGCTAAACACAAAGTGTTCATTCATCAGTGCGTTCCACAGATCCTGGATTTTGCTGCTGAAATGTGACAGAAGGATTCCTGTAGACTTTGAAGCCTTAGACAGGATGATGTTCTTCAGTTCTTGGACACTCTCACTATAACCAGGATTTGGAGGCGCCATTGGTGGACTTCCCTCCCATAACTGGGCAAAGTATTTCACATCCTTCTGCACATCAAATGCAATGACATCACTGAAACACTCAACATCACACACCTCCTCCTCTGCAGCTAGTTGAGCCATCTTGTCCAGTTTTTCTTGCAACCGTCTCTTTCCGTCCATGTTTTTCTCTGCAGCTGCAACATCTGTGACATTCTGGTGAACAAACACACAACTTGGGGAGAGTTTAACTTTCTTCATCCTCATGAAAGCCTGAACAACAATCTGCAGGACATCTTGCATGTCAGCTGGATTCTCACCAAGGATGTTGATCAATGTCATGTTTCCCACACCAACAACAAATGTTGCCAGTTCATTGTCGTGATGAAGAGTGGTGTTACTGGCCAAGTCAAGAGCACGCAGTCCTTCAGTGTCCACAATCAGAACATAGTCAAACTTGTAGTCGTTCTTGATTTCATCAGAAAGTTTGAGCAGCTGCATGTAGGCACCCTCGGTGCACCTGCCAGCACTCACTGCAAGCTGCAATCCAAACATGGCATTCAGCATTGTTGATTTCCCACTGCTTTGTATGCCCAACACTGACAACACAAACACTCTCTGGTCACCCAGTCTATTGATGACTTCCTGTAAAAGACTAGAGATCCATGTTAATGGAACATGACCTGCATCACCGTCCATCAGCTCCATGGGGTATCCTGATATCATCACATCTGCTGCCAGCTCAGGGTATTTAACCCAGTCAGTGTGTTGGCTTCCTGTTTGTTTCTTCTGAGACTTATGGGCTTCGTAGATCTGTCCCATTTCTCTGAAGATGTGCTCCAAGCCAAAAGTTGCTGACTGCAGCTTTTTGGATAAATGTTCAAGTTCAGCTTGTTTTTCTTTGAACTCTGCAGATTTATTATGTTTCCTCTTCAAATCCAAGACCTCAGACCACGTTTCATCATAGTTTTGGAGAATTGAAGAGAGATCATCAGTGGAAAGGCCATCTATTAGGATCTGAGTCCACTTCAAGAAATATTCTTTGTTTTTAGATGGTAGATTCAGGAGGCTTTTAGTGAATGACTTCATCAGTTCACTACAGGAAGCATCACATTGTTTCTGTCGTATTTCCATCAGTTGTTTTCCCTTCTGTTCTTTTTCTTTCTCAATGTTTCCTTTCAGGTGATACAGCTCTTTGTTTATTCTGCACCAGTTGTACCAAAGTTGTCCTTCACAAGGGAGAAATTTCTCTTTGATCTTGGAAATATCCATCCCCTCAATCATTTTCACCATTTCCATGGCAGCAGATTTCCCTTTTTGGAAGACTGAGTCATTTTCATCCACTCTGATCCCAGAGACCTTGGCCAAAGATTCAAGCTGGAAGGTTGTATGTGGTCCAGATAAAATATTTCCAATAATCTGTTTCAGCTTTTCAGAAACATCTGACTGGCTTCTGTCCTTCAAACCCAGTTTGTATTTTCCTGGTTTTATCTGAACTGCACCACAGTCACTATCAGCAATGAGAATTATTAGAGGCTTTGTAGACCTGTAAAGGGTCTTTGTAACTGCACTACTCTCCTGACTTTTCTCCAGAGTTGGTAGCAGAAGAACAATGACTGAAGATTTTTCAGTCAGTATTTCACGCTGCTTTTCAATCAACAGAGAATCACCATGAAGATTACAGAAGGCAACACAGTCAGTGAAGGAATCATTGGGTTTACCAGCAGGACAGTACCAGGTAATCTCTGCCACACCATCCATCAAATGATGAGATTTGGTGCTACCTGGACAGTTTCTGTGGAAGAAGGTGCTGTGACGGTCGTTGATCAAAGTGTTCATCAGCTGAGATTTAGACAGAGACAGTGAACCCAGACGGAAAAATGACACCAAGGGTGTCTCAGCTTTGCAGACTGGCATGCTCTTCATGGTGACAGTCTTAAGATCACCTTGAGTTTTCTTCCATGTTTTGGTTATTTTTCTGAATGTCCACAGAGGACACTTAATGTCCATTGAGACAGGATCAGGAACGAGCAATGGTAGGGCATACTGACACTGTGACAACTTTGTGATCATGTTCTGCTTAAGGAAGGCGTCTGAGCAGTGAAATACAGCCATTTGAACATCCACTGGGTGCACCTGAGCCTGTTCTGATTGATCAATATCTGTGTTTATGCTATAAAGAGCATCTAAATCACTGTCATCAGTATAAACACTGTCAGACTCTGGAACTGGTTGTGAACAGTTCACATCAGACTTGCCCTGGTGTACAGGGATGTATCTGGCTCTGTAATCTAACATCATTAACCTCTGAAGAAATGTTTGAGCTAAATCTTTCTCACAAGTTTCATTGCTGTGTTTCACAGGTGGACCTATTTTTAAAAAGTCTGCTGGTGACATTTTTTGTTGATAGCTGTCCTGAAGGTGAAGTCTGTCTAACAGTATCTCAGTTTCTTCTTGGAGTTTATTCTTCTCTTTTTCTTTCGTGACAATCTCTGACTGCTGTAAATGGTGAAAACATAATAATTTAGTGTTTAGGAAAAATATAATAATATTGCTTCCAACTGTTTCCTGTGAAATAAAGAAATCCTTTACCTTGTTTCCACTTAGATCCATTTCATGAGTATCTGTAGAAGAGAATGTATTTACATGATTATCAGAACATATAGGTTATGGACATTTTCAAACTAAAAGTAAATGTGTGGGCTTAGTTAAAGGTTTTTCATTGTTTTGACTTTTTTGGACATCCCCTCATTGTAGCACTACAGTGGAAATGCTGGCCTTGTCTGTGTCCACCTCCTGATCCGTGATACTAAGAACAGTGTCATGGATGAAGTGTCCGTGACACTGCACTCAAAATGTGTTGGTAGGATGTTAGAAAGTTTCTTTGATGATAGAGGCTTTGTTGTCTCTGAAATCTTCTCTGGTGCCTTTAACGCTCTGTTTACAATAACTTTGATGTCGGACTACTGTTTTTTTTTTATTATAGCCGTGGTGTAATGATCCGATCCTGCTGCATTTCTCTCTCTGTGTTTATGTGACTGAGAGGCCATTCAGAGTGGCTTATTGCAATACTTTTTGGCTTTTTTTGTAAAGTTTACAGGAATATATTTATGTGTATATGTAAACGCCCCAATAAGGGGAAGAATTAGTAAGTAACACACAGACATCAGCTTTCCTTGGCTCCTGCATGAGGTGAGGAAGTGATGTTCCTCAGTGCACAGCTCAACAGTCCCACACTACCCCTGTTGGCATCCTCTGGTTACTGTTTTAATTTCCACTGATATTAACTAAAACACATAAAATAAAAAAATAAATATATAAATAAAATCAAACCTCTATTGAGCAATTGTACTTAAAATGTGACCTGATCAGGCAGCTCTGGCAAGGTTCACACTGCAGGACATAATGCTCAATTCAGATTTTTTTTTTTTTTTTTTTTGTGAAATCCAATTTTTTTGAGAGTCCATTCAGATTTCCAATTAAATGCAACGTGTATGTTATCTCCTGTATGAACCATACACCAAAAGTGTCCCACATGTGTAGAAGACACAAGGACGTGACAGTGAGCGTGCATGTGACGTCTTCCTGTTTGCTGGAGTAAACATGGACGGTAACAGCAGAGCATATGTTGCAATTTTAAAGTTATTGTTCAACAGTCGCCAGCACATTTTCAATGGCCTCGTTTTAGGAAGGAGATTATGAAAAAGAAGAGCCAAATTTTTGTGACATTTTGTGAAGCAGTGGCAGCAGCGTCTGCACAGAGAAACATGTCGGTGCGGAGTTGCAGCCAGGAGTGCTGAGAGAGTAATGTGAGAGCCTTTAGAGGTAAGAGTTTATAAACAATGTTGTGTATCACGTGTAGCTCAGATTAATGCGACCTGGCCGTTCACACTGAAGTCTCACGGCAAAAGATCAAATACATATCGGATTTAGGACCACATATCGAAGTGGCCTGGGTTGCATTTGAAAAAATCTGTGTCGTTCAGACTGTTATGAAAAGATCAGATAAAGGTTGCACCGTGGGAAAAAAAATCTGATTTGGGTCACTTCAGCCTGCAGTGTGAACCTAGCCTTTGTCTCCAAATTAAGTTTTAAACAATTCAATCCTTCACATATAAAGTGTGGTTACCAAAGTATTTGAAAAGTAACTCGACCCTAATAAGGGGCATGTAGATGTCAGTCTGATGGAGATGGACTCCAGTTCATACCACAGGGGTTAGAAAAATATACAGCCGGCACTAGGTGTGATAATTTAACAATTAAGGACAAAGCATACAGAGACAGGCTGACAGCAAAAAAAAGAAAATCTTAGGCCAGAGATGGGCATTTTAGGTGATTTTTGACTAGTCCATTCTCACGTCATCAATAATAAATAAAAAAATCTGAATTTGAAATTATCTCGGCAAGAGAAGCTGATCTTTGAGTGAAGCTGACACAAGAAACAAGTTGTGTATATATGATCAGATCTTGCTGAGTCTTGGTACGTCATCGGAAAAGAGGATGTATATATTCTATTTTACAGTCTTTTAGCAGATGTTTTTATTCAAAGTGACTTACATCTAAAAGTAAGAACAACACAACCAAGAAATCAAACAGGATGGGACATCATAATTAAGTGGTACACAGATTGCTGTGAGCCCAGTTGGAGACAGGTAATGTTGCGTAATGCTAAAGGCAGCTTCTATTTTTATTTTTATTTTTTTCCCTTCCCCTGTCCTACAATCCTTATGAGATCACAATTTCATTACACATACAATATCATCTTGGGCCTAAGTGCACGCAGCTTATTCAGTGCTGAGTTGAGCCAAAGGGCTGGACAAATCTTTCTAAATCATTCCGATGAGTAGAAGAGTTAAGCAAAGTGCAGAAATGCTATTAAAAGTAGATAAGTAGATCGTTCCACCACCAAGCAACAACAATGGAAAAGAGTCTAGCTACTAATTTTGTGCCATGTTGTGGTGGGAGTAGTAGGCGTACTGTATTTCACTGGCAGAGCATAACTGTCGAGAGGGATTGTAGCTGTGGATTAAGGAGTGAAGGTAGACAGGAGCCGTTTGGGTGATTATTTTGTAAGCCAGAAGCAGATCTTTGAATCTGATGTGTGTGTGTAAAAGTAAAACATAAAAGGAAGGTCAGTTCTTTCTGTTAAGGTTGCTAAAGTGTGGAACTCTTTGTCACTTGAATTGAAAGGGAAACAAATTTAGGGGCTTTTAAATACTAACTAAAAGGGTTTTAAAAAGGGATCAAGTTTTCACACATTTTCTGACTGAATGTATTGTTTTTGTGTATTGTTAATGTAATGTATTTGTACTTTAAAAGCCCATTTAGGGACGGACATTGCAAATTAGCCTTGGCTATGAATGTTTTGGTGTGATACATGTTTACTGTATACACTTGTCCCTATCAAATAAGCTAATAAGAAAAAAAAGGAATGTTAGATGCAGGACTAGGTAAGAGGTTGCACCAGACTGTTTAGGCACCTTTGTGTGACCTTTGTTGATTATGGTTAATGTAGCAGTTGGCCTCTAGAGGGCTGCAGGGGGCGGAAGGGATTCATGGAGCCGGGTAGTAATCAGGAGGGGCTGATTGATGGCAGTTGTGACTGAAGGGTGCTACTACTTAAACCCAGCAGGCAAGCTCTACTATGAGCATTGATTCCCTGGCCTGCTGGTGAAATGGACTTTTTGTTGTGTTTATTGTACTGTTTTATGATTTTTAATTGTGGATCTGCCATAAGCTGTGACGAGAAGCTTAATGTTTTATGTGTTTCATTTTTTAGGGACAGCACTGGCTGCCGTTTGTTTTAGTTGATTTTACATGGTTTGGTTTATCCTTTTTATTTCATTTTAGCATAATTCGTTTAAGTGGTTTTAGCTTTTTAACACTCTGTCTCCTCCTGTTTTCTAGTGCTGCAGTTGGAGCGCCCTTCTCTCACTGGTGTCGTCTGGGGCTGGGAGTTCACTTAGACCAGGGGTAGCCAACGTCGGTCCTCGAGGGCACCAATCCGGCAGGTTTTCCAGATTTCTGTGCTCCAACACACCTGACTTAAACTAACGAGTCATTGTGGAGATCTTTATAGGCTGTTGGATCCATTTAATTTGAGTCAGGTGTGCTGGAGCAGGGAAATCTGGAAAACCTGCCGGATTGGTGCCCTCGAGGACCGACGTTGGCTACCCCTGACTTAGACGGTAATTTGGTTTATGGTGCACGCGGTTTATAGCATGGTGCTTTTTGTTTGGAAGTAATTTGATTTATGTTTTGTTTGTAGTATAACCCCAGTCCTGCCGCGGTGAGTGTCTGATAAGCTCAGTGGCACACGATTCTGGTGCTTTAGAACATTTACAACTAATTCCTGAGTGGAACTGGGTTTCAATTCTCATCCCTACCAGCATAGCAGGTCGAGTTATTTGCCTGAACTAGCTTGCAGCCGTTACTTTTTTTTTCTATGAGATGTTTATTTTCTGTTGCTACTTTGATTGCATGTCTATTTTTTATTTAGAATTCTTCTATTCATATCACAAGGTATTAACAACAGACAGGCAGCGGTCCAACACATTCCACTGCAAATGTTACTTCTCGGCCCCCCTCACATGACTTGTGTGTAGAAAAAATCTGCTTCACTGATAGATGACTTGATACAAAAGGAAAAAAAAGTAAACATGTCCAGAAAGAAATGAAGATGCCAAAATTAGGAATTAGGAAATAAACACCTCTTACATTAAATAAATAAGTTACTCACTGCGGAATAAGCATCTTGATTTCTTTGTTTTTTTTTCTTTCTGTACTAAGTTATTTTTTAATAAAATCTCTCTCTACCGTAGTATAATATAATAACAATAATAATAATAATAATAATAATATGTTCATATTTGTCTGATTGTGTGATCTATTTGTTTTAAATTGAAATCTACTTTAAAGGCAAATTAAGTAGCATTGACACCTAGTGTTTCAAATCAAAACTGCAGTCAAAAGAGAAAAACATAGAGAGTGATGGAGGTTGATGAAAGAAAAACTCACAATGGTCACAGAAATTACTTGAATCTGACAAAAGTAATAATAAATAAAAATTCTATTAAATTTAATCAATGAAAGTCAGACATTGCTTTTCAGCCATGCTTCAACAGAATTATTATAAAAAATAAACTCATGATACAGGCCTGGACAAAAATGATGGTACCCCTACAAAAGACTGAAAATAATGTGACCAAAGGGACGTGTTAATCCAAGGTGTGTCCACTAATTAGCATCACAGGTGTCTACAACCTTGTAACCAGTCAGTGGGCCTATATATAGGGCTACAGGTAGTCACTGTGCTGTTTGGTGACATGGTGTGTACTCACTCAACATGGACCAGAGGAAGCAAAGGAAAGAGTTGTCTCATGAGATTAGAAAGAAAATTATAGACAAGCAAGTTAAAGGTAAAGGCTATAAGACCATCTCTAAGCAGCTTGATGTTCCTGTGACTAAAGTTGCACATATTATTCAGAAATTCAAGTTCCATGTGTGGCAAGACCATGGATGTATGTGAATTTCAGTTACACTAAAAGGTCTGACAACGCCACTCTGGGACTTTCACCCAGAGATTATTAATATTCAGCTAAAGAACAGCAGCACGTAGTGAGACATCTTTCCCCACAACAGCTCTTTGCAGCCTGTAACACGTAGCAACTACAGTCCTCAAAAAGAAACGCTGCAACAAAGCAGCCTAGAAAGGCGAAGTGGCCCAGGCATCTGTTGGAAGCAACAGCGAGTAAAATATCCTAAAACAAAATAAAACAATCAACATAAAACAATGAAAAGCAAAACAGCAGCAGTAGACGTGGTGATCAGCTGTAACTCATTCAGCAATACGTGCCGCCACAGCCAATATCAGCCGCCGACAGGATGGCTATGTAATTGAAAGCCATCCGATTTATCCCCCTAAAGAAATAATAAACAGCATAAACATCCCATACAGACAGGATATGTGTCCACAAGCCGTGGATTTACCTACCAGGCCGACAAGGTTAGCCACAGCAAGGAGTCTTCAGATGCAGGAAGTAGCATGATACACAAGTTTCCCTATAGAAGCATAGCCAGTTTAAACCCATCCAGCCAGGTACACGGTGCAGGGGAAACAAAGTATACGTACCACAGCAGTTCAGGTGTGAGAGCTAATTCAACGCGGTAACAGTAGCGTCCGCCACAGCCGGAAGTCAGGTGATCAGCCAACCAGACCAGCGCTTGATGACAGACGCTGGCTCTCTGCTTGCTTAAATATGTCGCCCCCCTCAGCTGATTGGCTGGTACTGCAAACACTTACCTCGTACTGCCACACATGGGACTGTAGCTAACCGCCCTAGATGTGGCCGCAGGAGGAAAATTGATGACAAATCAGGCGGATAATACGAATGGTAACAAAAGAGCCCAGAAAAACTTCTAAAGAGATTAAAGGTGAACTTCAAGCTCAAGGAACATCAGTATCAGATCACACCATCCATCATTGTTTGAGCCAAAATGGACTTAATGGGAGACGACCAAAGAGGACACCATTTTTAAAAACAAATCATAAAAAAGCCAGATTGGAATTTGCCAAATTACATGTTAAAAAGTCACAAAGTTTATAGGAGAATGTACTAGGGACAGATGAGACACAAATGAAACTTTTTGATAAGGCACATCAGCTCTTTGTTTACAGATGGAAAAATGAAGCATATGAAGAAAAGAACACCGTCCCTACTGTGAAACATGGAGGAGACTCTGTTATGTTCTGGGGCTCCTTTGCTGCATTTGGCGCAGGGTGTCTTGAGTCTGTGCAGGTACAAGGAAATCTTAAGACTATCAGGGGATTCTAGAGAGAACTGTGCTGACCAGTATCAGAAGGTTTGGTCTCAGTTGCAGGTCATGGGTCTTGCAACAGGACAACGACCCAAAACACGCAGTTAAAAACACCCAAGAATGTCTAAGAGGAAAACATGGACTATTCTAAAGTGGCCTTCTATGAGCCCTGACCTAAATCCTATTGAGCATCTTTGGAAGAAGCTGAAACATGCCTTCTGGAAAAGGCACCCTTTCAACCTGAGACAACTGGATGCTTATGAGGAGTGGGCCAAAACACCTGCTGAGACGTGCAGAAGTCTCATTGGCAGTTACAGAAATCATTTGATTGCAGTGATTGCCTCAAAAGGTTGTGCAACAAAATATGAAGTTAAGGGTACCATAATTTTTGTCCAGGCCTATTTCATGAGTTTATTTTTGTAAATAATTCTGTTGAAGCATGGTTGAAAAGCAATGTTTAACGTTTATTGGTTAATTTTAATAGAATTTTTATTTATTATTACTTTTGTCAGATACAAGTTATTTCTGTGACCATTTTTTTCTTTCATTAACCGAAGGGTACCAACACTTTTGTCCATGTCTGTACTAGCTTCCATACCTACATGTTGCTGCTCTTTTGCCGACGTAAAATACCAAATGCTGCAATGATGTTTGGCAACAGTGGGAAGTTGCATATGATTGGTTAAGGAACCAGAAAGTAGGAAAGAGCTACACAGTGCATTGAAGTTATTCCATCAAGGAACTCTTACCTTTAAATGAGAAAAACTTGACGACATTGTTGACGTAGATAGACAGATTGTTTATAACAATGTTTCCTTTTATCCCTAGCAACAGATGAGAACATTTTAAATTATGTTTACAGAAAAAAAAAAATTATTTAGCATTTAAAATGTTACCTTTCTTCTGTGGTTTTGTTTCAGGCTGCTTTGCTGTGCCATCATCATTCTTCTTCAAATGTTCAGCATCACTGTGTTCCTTTGGTGGATCACACTGAACAAATGGATATACTGTATTTTAACTTTACTTTCACCCTAGTAGAGTCTTTTTAGATTTAAAATGCTTTCTGTAAAAACCTGTTCCAGTAATTAATTCTGCTACACCCCTCCTGCCCCCGGGCCATACCCTGGGGCCTGGGCGGCAACCAGACACCATGGCATACACCAACCCACCCCATAGCAGGACATCCAGGCTGGCCAGAACCCTAACCCCCCCCTAATGCGACTATCAGTTGACTCCTTAAAACCACTAAAGCTATAGAGTAAATAGGAACTGGTGAGAGTGGACAAATTAGGCGAAATGCTTTTTAAATACTTATTTATTATTGAAATGTCTATTGTCCAGCACAGTGATTAATATTAGAACAGTGTAGCTGCAAAACAGTAACTTATTCGAGGGCAGTTGTGTGCTAAACTCTGTTTTCTCCCAGACATGCATTCCAAAGTACTCCAAAGCACTTCTGTGTCAGCAGCGATATGTTTATTCTTTCCATGCATAGTTCCAAAATCGAATTCAGTTAACAAATAAAATGATATTTTGAGGCAGACTTACTACAAAATATGAAATACAAGGACAACGCACATGCCCACAGCAACACACCCACCACACAGATGCTGATGCTGCGTGTCACCTCGGCCACCTCATGAATATTCAAAACATACTAGTATGGCTCCTACATTTGTGTTAGAGAGAGACAGAAAACATAAACAGAAATAGGAAATAATGAATGAGCTTACAATTGTTCATGTGTAGAAACAGTGTCTATGTGTCTGCTGCCGGTTCTTCACTTTTAGAGATGTTATCTCAAACAGGTTCAACAAAAGATTAAAGGTAGTTTCTTTTAAACATAATAATGGTGGTGTTTGGGCTGACTGGTAAAATTCATCAGAGTGGCATCCCAAATAACACTTACCAGACCCACTCGAATGTTTAAACACCACCCCCTCTCCCAGTGGTCCCTGTGCCTGAGTAATTCATTAATCTTGTTTGAATTCATGCTTGTGTTGTTCTTACTCTCAAATGTAAGTCGCTTTGGATAAAAGCATCTGGAAATGACTGTAGAATAGAATGTAGAATAGAATCCAGTCAGTTCAGAACTTTTTTTCCTGACCACTCGCCCATGAGACATGTTACATGCAGCCAATTACGTCTTTAGCTACTGACTGACACCAGGCAGAACCAATAAGATACACAAAACCCCGTCTGATTGCGTGCCAGGTATTTACAGCTAAACTTGTCATGAGGAGGGAAAACGGAGAGGAGCCACAGAGATGGTGTGTAATTAAAAAAAAAAAAAAAAGACAGCTGTGAATTTCCCCAAATTATTGAGAGCTCGACCATCAGCTGCTGTAGATGATCATGATGGTAGAGGTTGTGGTAAGCTGCACTGCATTCACATCACTGAGTTTCTGTTCTGAGTAAAGTTTCTCATACATTTGTTTATATACTGATGACAGAAGCATGATGCAGCCAAAATGCTGTCCTTCCCTCCACTCAGGCTAAGAGTCTGGTTGTCGTCCTCAACAGCACTCTTTTCCTTTCACTCCCACATTAACAGTATCACCCGGTCTGCATATTTTCACTTCTCTTTGGTCTCCCCAATAAATCCCTCCAGAAACGCAGCTCCTCCAAAACTCTGCAGCATGCACGGACCCCTACTACTCACCACATCACCGCCATCCTACAACAACTTCACAGGCTCCCCGTAAAACAAAGAATTAACTTCAAAATACTCCTCATTACATTCAAAGCACTCCACAATCTGGCCCCACCATATATATCTGATCTCCTGCACATTGCCACTCCAGTTTGTTCACTTCGCTCCTTCTCCTCTCTCCAGCTTCTTGCCCCCCCTGCCCACCTCGTCACTTTGGGGAACTAAGCATTCAGCCGCTCTGCTCCCCACCTCTGTCAGGCATAACAATGAAAAGAAAAAACATGTCGGCTGATGACCTGGCCAAGGGGAATGAGGTAGAGAATGAAGAGGATGGGGCCAAGGACTGACCCCTGAATGGCCTGCCACTCTAGCTACAATGGCAGTTGCCGTTTCCTCAACGGTCTCAGCGGTTTACCGCTGTGGGCTGGTCGCACACTTTTCACATTAGTGCCAACACCTAATGCCTGTGTAAATTTCATAACAGCTACCCATGTATACAACAAAAATGCATATGTTTGCCACTTTTTATAGCCTTCAGATAACAAAATTGGTAGCCTTTTCACTTGTCCAGTAAAGAATTGTACATTTTAGCGCACAGCATGAGAAACATTAGCCTAATGATGAAAAAGATTAGCTATGCAACTTTAAGATATGGACTTGTTAGAGAAGACTGACCAGCTCCTGTCTCCTCCGTATTGCCCTCAGTGTGGAGGCTGTGCTGGGCTCGATTTTCTGGGCATCCAAAATGGTCATGTGCACAGATTTCTGTTTCATGTTCGTTTAATAAACGAGGACCACAGTTTCTACACCTTAACTGTCAACAGTTTTTATCTGATTCATCATTTCTCATGTCTTTCTGTTTTCTTTCTCTTTAATACATAAAGCAGGATTAATGCTGCTCCAACATCCATCAGTTAGGTGAAGTATAGATTTTCATTTTATTAAAAATTTACACTTTTTTTAAGTATTTAACATGTCTACTCTAAATAATTCCTGCTAACTAACTGCATAGTTTTAGTGGTTTTAAGGAGTTGTATGGTTGATATTCACATTTAAGGAAGCTCAAAGATTAGTGGTGTGAATGATCATAGATGGGCTGGTCTGGGCTAAAAAGCGGGGGGGGGACGATTCTTTATCCAGTCCCAGTCCAGGAGGAAGTTTTGCTCTGCAAGGGAATAACACAGTATTTGCAAGCAGAGAATCACCATTGTGAGAATCGATCCACTGTGTACACAAATGTGGACCAATGTCCTCACGGCCAGTGCACTCTCAGTTGAAACTCTGTAGGCGGAAACTATGGCTGACATGTCTCGAATGAGTCAACATGTAAATAAATAATGCTGAGATTTGCCATATGTGTGTAAAGGGATATTCCACTGAAGTCTTAGAAACCTAGACCACATTAGACCAGGTCCTGATCAAAAACTACATATTCAAATTTGGACTTAAATATTCTACACAGCATGTGGATTTATTAAAACATTGTTTCTGATTTGTTAAACTATTTGTGAAAATGCAAATTAGACTCTTTGTATACATGTGCATCTAGCATCTAATTGGATGCTCTCAATTGTTTTACCTAAAATAAATGTTGTAGTCCTTTAATTTACCCCTAAAATGACAATAGACTAAACAAATTCAGTTTACTATCTTACCTTTAATTTGACTTTACTTCCAGTCTCCATCTCCACTATATAGAAGGATGTAGGGAAAAAATAGATTGCACAAGTTAATTTCAAGAGAAATTAATACAGCAAAACAGCTAGCACTGATATCTACAAATGTCCTTTCTTTATTTAATCACTTTCATCAAAGTAGGGGGACTGGATGTGAAAAATGTTTGAAAAGTCTTATTTTAATTGGTTCATAGCAATACAAAGTTATATTTATGTTCAAGGTTTTTTTTTTATCATCATTAGGCACATTCAGTCTTGATTTGCTGTCATGTTAAATTATACAGTGACAGATTTTAATGATTTTTATAATGAAATTCTAATGACTTGACCATTTTATTATTAAACAAATATATTACATTGTACAAGTACAGTGTGTGTGTGTGTGTGTGTATATATATATATATATATATATATATATATATATATATATATGTATATACATATATACATATATATATACATATGTATATACATAACGTTGCAACAGCTTGAGATTTACGAGATACAACACAAGTGCTACGGCAAGGGGGAGCCAGGACGCCAAATCAGGGGGGAGTTAACAACAACTCAGGCAGCGACTGACCTAAGAGACAAGATCAGGGCAAAAATGAACATCAGGCAACCCCGACGCCAATTACAGAGGCTGAGTTAAGCACCATTGGAAAGTCTCCTGGAAGATGTAAATACAGCTTTGAGAACGACTCTTACAACGACTCACTGACATCACTGAAACCAATGAGCTGATCTACACCTCAGCAGCAGTGATCCTTGAGGTGCTTGGCTATCAATCAATCAATCAATCAATCAACCTTTATTTATATAGCACCTTCTCATACCCCAGGGTACCCAAAGTGCTGTACAGATAAAATTACAACAAATAAAACATCAAATCAACCAAAGAGCAACCATAAATATACATATCCACCATGGAAGAGCAGGTTGGAGGCTAAAATCAAGGCAGCTCAGAGAGAAGTGTGCCAACTATCAGAGCTCCAGAAAGGTGCAATGAAAAAATAGGTACCCAGAAGGTACAGCCAGATGCCCATACCTGAAGCACTAGAAACTGCCAAACAATGATTCCAAGCCTTGGCCACCCGCCTAAAGAGATACACAAGAGAAATTGAAGCAGGGCAAATAAACCGGCTGTTCTTGACTCATCCAGCTAAAGTGTACTCTCAGTGGCAGGGTAATAACAACAGGGCAGACCCGCCAAGGCTGGAGACTGAACAATACTGGAAAAGCGTATAGGAGAAGGAGGCATTGCACAACAGCGGTGCACAGTGGCTGATGGATCTAAGAGCAGACCACAACAACCTCCCTGAACAAGAACCAGTAACCATCACAGTGGCAGACATTCAACAAAGAGTCTCAGGTATGAAAAACTGGACAGCACCAGGGCCTGACATGGTTCACACCTACTGGCTGAAGAAGCTAACTGCACTCCATGAGCACCTGGCAGCACAAATAACCCAGCTACTAAAGGATGGGATGCACCCTGAATGGCTAACTGAAGGCTGGACAATCCTGATCCAGAAGGATCCCCTGAAGGGAACAGTTCCATCCAACTGGCGGCCAATAAGCTGTCTACCCACCACATGGAAGCTCATGTCAGGCATCATAGCGGCTAAGATAAGTGGGCACATGGATCAATACATGAGCACAACACAGAAGGGCATTGGTAAAAATACCAGAGGAGAAAAACACCAGCTGCTGGAAGATAGAACAGTCGCTCAGGACTGCAGAACCAGGCATACCAATCTTTGCACAGTCTGGATTGATTACAAGAAAGCATATGACTCAATGCTACACACATGGATCATGGAATGCTTGGAGATGTTTAACATCAACAGGACTCTTATACATACATATGCAAACTCAATGCAGCATTTGAAGACCACCCTTGAGGCCAACTGCAAGCCAATTGCATAAGTGTCCATCAAATGTGGCATATACCAAGGAGATGCCTTGTCCCCTGTGCTGTTCTGCATAGGTCTGAACCCCCTCAGCCAAATAATCACCAAGACTGGATATGGATACCGACTCAGGAATGGGTCCACCATCAGTCACCTTCTCTAAATGGATGACATTAAGCTGTATGCCAAGAGTGAGCGAGACATTGACTCACTGATCCACACAACCAGGATCTACAGCAATGACATCGGAATGTCATTTAGACTTGAGAAGTGTGGGCGGATGGTTACAAAGAAAGGGAAGGTAGTCCATACAGAAGGGGTCTCACTCCCAGACGGCAGAATAGCAGACACTGAGGACAGCTACAAGTACCTTGGAATCCCACAAGCAAATGCCAACCTCGAACAAGCCACAAGAAAAGCAGCCACAGCCAAATACCTCCAACGAGTAAGGCAAGTCCTAAGAAGTCAGCTCATTGGCAAGATCAAGGCAATTAACAGCTATGCCCTGCCGGTCATCACATACCCTGCAGGAATAATAAGCTGGCCAAAGGAAGAGATTCAGACCACAGATGTGAAAACACGAAAGCTCCTGACCATGCATGGAGGGTTCCACCCCAAATCCAGCACCCTGAGACTGTACACTAAGCGCAAGGAAGGAGGCAGAGGACTACTGAGTGACAGAACCACTATCCAGGATGAAACATCCAACATCCTTGAAGACAACAGGAAGATGGCTTCAACGGACGAAGTGCTCGGTGAATGTCTCAGGCAGTGGAAAACAGATCATGGGAGAAAAAGCCCCTGCATGGGATGTATCACCGACAGATAACTGAAGTGGCTGATATCGAGAAATCCTACCAATGGCTAGAAAGGGCTGGACTGAAAGACAGCACAGAGGCACTGATCATAGCTGCACAGGAGCAGGTCTTGGCCACTAGAGCAATAGAGGCCTAGATCTACCATACAAGACAAGACCCCAGGTGCAGACTGTGCAAAGAGACCCCTGACACAATCCAGCACATAACTGCAGAGTGAAAGACGCTGGCAGGGAAAGCTTACAAGGAGCGTCATAACCTGCTGGTATAGTGTACAGAAACATCTGTGCGGAGTACAGACTGGAAGCCCCGAAGTCAACGTTGGAAACACCTTCGAAGGTGGTAGACAATAACTATGCTAAGACCCTGTGGGACTTCCAGATCCAGATCGACAAAATCGTAAAGGCAAACCAGCCGGACATTGGGATGATGGACAAACAGTAGAGGAACGCCTTTGTGGTTGACATCGTAATACCAAGCAATTGCAACATCAGGAAAAAGGAACATGAGAAACTGGAGAAACATCAAGGCCTGAAAGAAGAACTTGAGAAGGCCTGAAAAGTGAAGGCAACAGTGGTGCCCTTGGTCATTGGAGCACTCGGGATAGTAACCCCCAAACTGGAAGAGTTGCTACAGCAGATCCCAGGACAAACCTCAGACATCTCAGTCCAGAAGTTTGCAGTCCTAGAAACAGCAAAGATACTGTGCAGAATCCTCAAGCTCCCAGGCCTCTGGTAGAGGACCTGAGCTTGGATGGTTGAGACCACCCACAGAGGGCGAGGGGACAATTTTAATTCATTCATTATCTACCACTTAGTCCATTACAGGTCGTGGGTAAGCTGAAGCCTATCAGTCAGACCTATCAGTATTTTAACAGGTGAGAGGAATGTACACCCTGGACAAATAAATGTCTCATTCACAACATCCTGCCTTTTTATGATGGTTTCTTCTTTGTGGGATGTGTAGTTTTAAATAGAAATCCAATTTTAAAAGTTACCTGTCTCCTTTGGTTCACTTGATCCAGGCTTTATTTCAGGTGGTTCTGCTGTATCCACATCATTCTTCTCTGAGTTTTCAACATCACATTTTTGTTGATCACACTAAAAAATTGATAAATTTCTCTTGATTTTTCTGTTTTTAGAATCCTGGGAATTAAGAATGTTTACAGTTTCAAGTCCAATAATTACTTCTGGTTTTATTTTATTGACATCACCTGACACAAATGTGCAGTTTCTATAAAATTAAAAACATTTCAGGCTGCTGAACTTCTCACCTTTGTATTTAAAAAGTCTTGTCACCATCAGTATATTTAAAATGAACACACACTTTGCAGAGACTATGTTGACCTTATTACATTTTAATACAACACAGGGCTTAAATTATTTGAAAGACAATGCACTTTGCTTTAAAAGTGAGGTTGTGCTCCAAATTTAAATTTTTAATTCTATAACCAGTGGTGCCCCCAATGGGAGGTCAGAGGGGACTGTGTCCACCCTTTGAAATTTGCTGGCCACCCCACTGGTCCCACCTAGAGAAGACCTCCTCCTTTTTTAATAAAACATTTTCCATTCATACAAACCTTACAGTCATCTTCACTCAATAAATAAATGCAAAACATAATGAATACATATGTATATTAATATGAGTAACTAAAGAAATCTTAATTAATATATAGATATATTTATAAGTACGTCACTGCTACCAAGCAATTTCAACTGACTGAGGTGCTAACTCAATGAGCAACTGTAATTCTAGACTTCAGCTGTGGGGAGCGGTAATGTACCAAAAGGCGTGCAGTCTTCTGAAAATTTAAATGAAGATGCAGAAGAAGAAGAAAACAGAGAAGCAGTGCAGCCATAACTTTAATTGAACTTAAAAAAAAAAAAGCATAATTTAATAAACATTAATCTTTTCTGTCATTCACTCACTCGCTTTACACATTTTGACTTTAATTTTTCCTCCGGCTTCTCCATTTCCAGAAAAATCTCTCTACCTTCACAGAAACAGGCAGGCAGACAGCAGCTTGCTAGCCTGGAAGTCAACAGTCCAGCCAGCTGACCAGTAAGTACGATAATGCTGTAAGTTTCATTGTGCTGATGTTCAATTGTTGTTGCACACATTGTCTTTGGTGGGCCACCATAAAATTTTCACTGGCCCTGTTTAGCTACCCCGTTAACGTTTTCTGGGGTACCATTGTCTATAAAATCCAGAAATCAGATTCACTCTACTTTTTCAAATAAAAAAATAAATAAATAAAAATCCTTCTTGTATGTTACCTTCAGCTGGATTTTGGCTTCAGTCTTCATTCTCTTTAGCTGCTGCATAATGTAAGAAAACAGTAAAGGAAAAGCTCATCAGTTTAAAATTTAGACAACAACATCATATTAAAGCCCAACCCCACAGACACTTTTTATTTTATTAAAAAGTGAATGAACATCTCATTAACATCCTACATTTTGTGACTGTTTCTTCTTTGTGGGGTGTGTCGTCCTGCAATTTCTGATCTTCAATTACCTCACTCATCAGTAAATTGCGGCATTGTGGGTTGTTTTCAGAGACCATGACATCTATTTTTTCCAAGAGTTTGATTATCTCATTTACATTTGCCATACTTCTTCTACATGTGTGGTATCTTTGTTCAACACAACTGTGATTAGCTTTCAGGTCTGCAAGTGCATTCTCACATGTTTCATCCGACTTATGAGTCAGGACTGTCATAACATAAGAAAGACATTCTTTCCCAAAAGTTCTTTCTAACCACTCGATTCCTGATCTGTAATGGATGCTGTGCTGGCCATTTGGTATCAGCAGGATAAAGGCATGAACTGCCTGATTTAATGGGATTTTGTCAACATTTGGCAGACCAAGCATGTTAATGACACAGATCTGTCGACCACAAAGATCATACAGTTTGTTTGAAAACTGTTTCACATTTGTTTGCTCGCTATGCTCAAGCAGGAAGTTCTCTGATCCAATATCAATGGAGTTTGGGTCACCAGTTACCACAAGAGTGAGTTCAGCCATCACTGAAAAAGATAATTTATTAAACCATCAATGTAATATAATGGATTTTTAGTTAGCAGAAATTTAAAACTAAAAAATATCTGTAATCTATAAATAATGTATAATATTCCAAAATATTACCTCTGTGACTGTGTGCTGTTGATGCAGATATGGTTTCATTCTCTCCTTCTGTGTTTTTGTCATTCTTCCCTGAGAGCTGAGTGTTGAGAGGATCATTCACTGGATCACACTAAAAACAACAACAACAACAAAAAAACATAATCATTTTAATAATCCTGACCCCAGATAGATTTATTTGAGGCAGATGTGGCCAAATTATCAATTTTTCTGAGTAACTACTGAGTTAAATGACCTAGAAGTATCTAAGCAGCAGTCATAATAATCACTGTTTCAGTACTCCAAATGCTAACGAAAGGAGCTCCAGTGTTTTCTTGATTATCTTCTTTAGTTTCGGTAACACTGACCCATCCCTTACTGAAGAAAGGGGATATTTCCATTTCAACATTTCTTGCAGCTACAACTTTTTAAGTGATGTTTGATTACATTTATCCAGTTGTACAAATTATTTGTGTGAATAAATATGAGGACCATGGGGTGAGTGTATTCATGTTTCACTTTTGTGTCTTCTTCATTCATCACTTAATTATGCACCTTGATCATAAATAAATAAATGATATTGTATGTTTAGATACTAATAGAATATAGAGCATCTTTATAAGACTGATAGTATATTTCTACAGACCCACATCAAAGCTTAGTTTATATGTAATGGGATTCTTGTTGAGATGAGGTTGGCTTTTCCTAAATCTTTTAAAAAGGTCTCCTGCCTAATTTCCTTAACCTGTTAACATTTTCCATAAAGGTAAAAGGAAAGAACTCAGGAAAATGTTATAACTATTTAACTATAAGTATAATGTTGAACTACTTAAGAAGATGATTTATGAAATGAGAGCAAGATAAACACCATCACCTTAAAGATAATTTCTGTAAGTAAAAGTATATGAAAAACGAATAAATTAAGCTTTATGAACACGATCTGTGTGGTGAAATTATGATTTAATGATATCTGGCACAAAGAAGAAAAATCCCACCTTACTGTCAGCTGTACGTTCCTCCAGCTGAACTGCATTGTCATGAAAGAGAGAATACAGGATCAACTTATGGAACAATCTGACCATCAAGTCATACTTCTTTCTAATGAAGTTTTATTTTCAAATAAATGAATTACCTTCATCATTTGTCTCAGAGGAAACAGATTTGGTTTCAGACTCACCGTTCCCTCTTGCTGTTGGGTTGTTTTTGTTCTCCTCCATCTTATCTGCTCTTCATCTTTACAGCCACAAGATGAAGTTGATTTTAAAAATGTTCTAATACTTCCTCACTAAAAACACAGATCATCATCCAGAGTGCTTTGTGGACAGTTGGAGGAATTCAAACATTTTTAATGTTTCATTTTGTTTTCCAGTTAGAGTTATTGTAAAGTAAATTAAAATCAGTATTAAAATGGACTTTTTTCCATCTTCCTGGTTTATGTAGCATGACCTGAAGGGATGCTTTAAAGCTGCTGATACAAATTAAAGCATGTATAAGACATTCATGGTACCATTTCTAATGATCTATGTTTAGATTAACTGGAATAAAAACATCTGTGTTTGTCCAAAAAATGATTGCATAGTTTAAAGTACTTTTAACAGCCTGTAGAGGACAGTTACAGTGTTACGTTCACCAACATGTACTGACACACCCGATTTGGCTGTCGGACAAGTAAAGAATATTTAAGAATACAAATCTTGCAGAGGTAGAAAAAGTATGTGTATGCAGGGAAAAATTTAAAACCAATCCAGATCCAGATGCTCTGTTACAACAATTTCCATGCGTGATGCAAAGCTTAAAATTGTTACTTTTTTTAACTGAAAATTCACAAACATTCCCTTTAAGTGAACAGATGAATTTGTAAAGCGAATATGTGTCTGAATATTTTTGAAGAATTACTTTAATCCAAATTATAACAATATTTAAAAGTGAAAATTTTATTCATAAAACAAACTGCACAAACTCAGATTTTAAAGCAAAACACTTTGCATGAACTCACCTTCTGCTGTTTGTTGGTTTTTTATTATTTAATTTTGTTGGCTCTGTTTGTTTAGCTCTTGCTGTCTTGTCCAAGACCCTCCAGTCCCTGTTAGTAACTGTATGTAATGTCAGATCAGAGGCTTGTTTGTTTCACAATACCTGCTCCTCATGAGCTCCTCCCATGTTCTGCAATAGGCTGAGGACTCTGTAGGTGCATGTTTTTTCTTGAAAAAAAAAAAAAAAAAGGGATTAGTTAAAGAAAGAAGGGAGCCCTGTTTCTCTGAAATCATGTGACTTAAAAGCAAACTACACCTTTTGTTTTCTTTGTAGTGGAAAACAATTTACAGTCATGTAAAAAAAAAGCTATCAGAACCTAATTTTTAGTCATAAAAATGTAATAAACAAAATTCAGTTGAACTACAGTATTTACTTATACTGTGTATAACTTGAGGGGGGGTAGGGGGGGGGGGGTAGGATCACTGTGTAAGAACCACCTTTACATATAATGTCTGCTTCAGGTTTTTGAGGTTTGCAGACAAATTTATGGAAAGTCGTCTTTTTGACTGATGTGTTTGTGCGGTGGGACAAGATTTCCTCCTTCCCACTTTACATGCTCCAGGTGCGGCTCTAGTAGCACTGGTTGCTGGGTGAAGCAGACTGACCTATACCTGGGCAGATGTTTGCGCCTCAGTGTGTGTCCTTGTTCTTGGTGTGGCTGCTTTAGCCTGGCAACTCTGCTCATAGTGCCATCATCTTCTTTCTCTTGCCTGCTGGGGTTTTGCTGGTTTTTGGGTGTTATCAAGCCTGATAATGGGGTTCAGTGGATCTAGAAAATTTTACACAGGGTGGCAAAGGAGGTCCAAGAGACAGAGTGGCATAAGTTGCATGTACATGGAGCACTTTTGATGCAATCAAATGTTCAATCAGCATAAAATGAGTCATGTAAACACCTCAGTTTAATCTGATCAACCCCGGTCGGAATGAATTTTCAATCTGATCAAGAGGGATGGTTTAAAGCAGGGCTATTGAATTTGGTTCTACGGGGGCCACAATCCAACAGGTTTACCATGTGTCCCTGCTCAAACACAGTTGATTCAAATTAATGAGTCTAATCTGTATTAGTCATAAAGTAAATGGTAAATGGTCTGTTCTTGGATAGCGCTTTTATCCAAAGCGCTTTACATGTATGTACTGGCAACCCTTGGGCTACAGGACGACCACTCTACCCACTAAGCCATGCCGGGGTGGGAGGGGTCAGCCATAATCTTTCCTGCACACCTCAGGGACCTGGCACTGAACAAGTCATCGAGGGAAGTCATTCACCTTCTCTGCAGAGGGAATGATACGCTGCAGTCTGCTCTTGTCGTCGGCAATGGCAGTAGTGTACCAGATGGTGATGAAAGAGGTGAGGATGGACTCAATGATGGAGGTGTAGAAGTGCGCCAACATTACCTGTGGCAGGTTGAACTTCTACAGCTGCCGCAGGAAGTACATCCTCTGAGTGGAAACTAACAACGTGCTTTGTTGTTAGTTTCCACTCAGATACAACAGGAACATGAAAAACTGCAGGCCTGACTTTCACAGAGTTGTACCATGAGTTAATTCACAGTTTTAATTTCAGGTGAAATCAGCATCTGAAACAACTATTGTAGATCACAGAGGAGATCTTAAATTGAGGACACACAGGATCTGTCTCTATGTTGGAGTTGCAGGGCTTTCTTGGTGAGGGAGCTGATGTCCAGGAAGTGGAAGGACTCCACAGTGCTGACTGGGGAGTCACACAGGGTGATGGGAACGGGTAGGGCTGCGTACTTTTTGAAGTCCACAACCAACTCCACTGTCTTAAGAGCATTGAGCTCCGGCTTGTTCTGACTGCACCAAGACACTAGATGGTCAATCTCCCACCTGAATGCGGACTCATCCCCACCTGAGATGAGTCCAATGAGGGTGGTGTCGTCCACAGTCTTCAGGTGCTTGACAGATTGATGACTGGAGGTGCAGCTGTTGCTGTCAAGGGAGAAGAGAAAGGGGGAACGGATGCAGCCTTGAGGGGAACCGATGCTGATAGTCCGAAGTCTATGATCCACCTGCAGGTGGAGTCAGGCATGTTCAGCTGAGAGAACTTGTCCTGATGGAGAGCTGGGGGGATGGTGCTGAAGGCAGAGCTAAAATCCCAGATTGTACTGCAATATGTGATCACTGTAGGGATGTAGATTTTATGGAACCCTCAAAACAGGAAAACAATCAGCAGACTCGAAGGGTAAAGCATCTCACATACATGGAAAGAATCTCCACAGTCAGTTCTTAGAGCTCTGAGTTTTCTTTTACTTAGAAATAAGTGATTTTCTTTACATTGACAAACAGCTCACCAATAACAGGGTGGTTCACAACAGGCATCACCACAGTTAGTTTCAGCATTCTCAGATTTTCAACCTGCATCACGTCTCTATCCCCCCTTGTCACACCAACACACAGCACCTAAACAATCATTGGTTAAACCATCTTACAAAAAGATGATGTCCCTCACATTTCTAAATGCAAATAAACAGGGCCGGCCGCTGGCATAAACACTCCATGCGGTTGTTTAGGGCCACAACCACTAGAGGGGGCCACATGATAAGTGTTTGATACACATTTTATTCCTTTCTTTATTCTAATTAAACAAAAATCACGGTAACATGAATTTAAATGGACTAATTACAAAACTAAACAGAAAAAAATGGTGGTGAAAAAATAAACCAGCAAAATCAGATGTTGACTTCCTGATTCGTGCGTAATCATGATGACACGGCACCGCACGGCAATGGAGGGAATCCGAGGCGTAACGTAACGTATTACGCTAAACCCAAGCATTACCGATGGCTCCGAAAAGAAAATTTAGAAGTGGTGCTGAAGGACGGAAAAAAAAAGATGGAGATGGAGAGAAGGACTCAAGATAAAGGTATGTTGTCATGTCACTGTTTAATCTGAGTGAATTAACTGTCTGGAGAAATCTATCGTTTTTCTTGCTAGCTGCTAGCATGATGCAGCATTACAGCTATTCTGAAAAACAGCATCGTGAGAGGACTTTTGTGTTGTGTCCGATATGTCGGCAAGTTGTCAACAAAATAAGCAGGTGGTTATTAAACGTAATAATACATAAACTACCTAGCCTGTAAGATAGCCGGGCAGTCAAGCTCAACACTGCAGCCTGGGCGGGGATAAGAGGCTCTCTGCTGGCTGCATGTTCAAATGTGAAAAAAAGACGTGAAAACAAACTTTTAATCAAGAATAGACTATGAACAGAAGGCAGTTCAATGTATCAAATAAGCACAATTCTTTTGTGATATTATATAGTCAATCCATCTTATTTTAGGATGCACATTTTTGTCAAAAGCTAACTCTTATATTTAGACCTTTCACTATACTTAAGAAAGGGAAAAAATAGACTGTAATAAAAATTAACAATTAACCTTTGTATAATGTGAATGATAGATTTTTGGTGTATACACTCATTCACTCATCAAATCAATAGTATGTGTTGAAGCTGCAGGCCAAGCAATAACATGAATAGGAGTATTGTTTTAATGTTTTATTGCAACATTAAATTTGTGTTTTGATTTATTATTTTAATGCATATAATATCCAATATCTAAGCTGACCCAAAAGATTTAAGAATTTCCATTTACTTTCCAAGCTGTTAAATTGTATATTTTAAGTCTTATATAAAAACATATAAACTTACATAAAAATAATTAAATTCGAATGTATTATTTTTTTCAGGGGCATTACTGAAATATTTTGGGCCAGCCTCCGCCATACCGGGTCCATCTGCTGCTGAAGGAACATCAGAATCTTCAGGGGATTCTACTCCATCCTCTGATGTGAGTGTGGCAGCAGAGGACATAGATGAGGTACCACAACCCTCTACATCCTCCTCTGACATAATTCCAGCTACAGAGGACATAACTGATATGCCTTCTTCATCATCCACCGGTAACACTTCTGCCACCTCCCAGGATCCACCTGCAGCACAACCACTAGATCCATTTGACTGGCCATCTGTCCTATCAGGTGCACACAGGACGGACATTGTACGCAGAGGGCCATTTCAGGTTGATCCCTCATTCTCCTTTCCCAGAAGGCAGGATGGAAGATGTTTTCATTACCACTATATGTATAGGAGACTGGTAAATGAGGACAAAATTAAGCGAAGCTGGCTTGTCTACTCTAAGAAAAACAATGCAGTTTACTGTTTCTGTTGTAAACTGTTCTCCAGCAAGAGCTACAAGTTGGTTAAAGAGGGACTGTCAGACTGGATGAACATTGGATCCCTGTTGAAAGCCCATGAAAACAGCCCTGATCACACCAAGCACATGGTCACATGGAAAGAACTGGAGCTTCGACTTAGGAAAGGCAAAACAATTGACCAGGTAGAAATGTCACTCATAGAAGCATCACGAAAACACTGGAGGGAGATTCTCAGGCGGCTGATTGCCATTATTCAGTCATTGGCTGAAAGAAACCTGGGTCTCAGGGGAACTGTTGACACATTGCACAGTCACAATAATGGCAACTTCTTAAAAGAGGTGGAACTTTTAGCCAAGTTTGACCCAGTCATGAGGCAACATGTTAACCAAATTGAAAGTGGAACGTATTCATATTTCACCTACTTAGGCAAAACAATTCAGAATGAAGTGATTACATGCATCAGTGACAAAATTATGGAGACAATGGTGGCTGAAATTAAACAGTCCAAATATTATGCCATAATTTTGGATTGTACCCCAGATCTCAGCCACCTGGAGCAGATGTCTATTGTGATCAGAACAGTGAAGTTGGGAGAAGCACCTGAGATCAAGGAGCACTTCTTGGGCTTTCTGACTGCACCAGAAACCACAGGACTTGGGTTGTCTAATCTCATTTTGAACAGGCTGGAAGAACTGAACATTCCCTTCAGTAACTGCAGAGGGCAATCATATGACAACGGTGCAAACATGAAGGGCAAAAACAAAGGAGTGCAAGCAAGGCTTTTGGAAAAGAACCCACGTGCCCTGTATGTCCCCTGTGGGGCTCATACTTTGAATCTTGTTGTGGCTGATGCAGCCAAGAATTCTATAGACGCAACCAGTTTCTTTGGCAATGTGCAGAAGATTTACAATCTATTCTCAGCTGCTACCCAGAGATGGTCCATTTTGAAACATCATGTCACCATTACTGTAAAGTCCTGGAGTGAGACAAGGTGGGAGAGTCGTGTCAACAGCATTATTCCCTTGCGCTACCAAGCATCTGGCATAAGGGATGCATTGCTAGAAGTCAGGGAAAAGGCAACAGATGTCATCACAAAAGTTGAAGCACAATCTTTGGCAGAGGAGGTTGGGTCATACAGATTCCAAATCTGCACAGTTGTGTGGCACGACATCCTTTCCATGATCGACAGAACCAGTAAGCTACTGCAGTCTCCCAAAATGCAGCTGGATGTGGCAGTCAATCTGCTGGAGAGTACTAAGAGCCATCTCTTGAGCTACAGAGACAATGGCTTTGCTGCTGCACAAGCTTCTGCAAAAGATGCATGTGAGGAAATGCATGTCGACGCTGTACTGAAGGAGAAGAGACTGCGAAGCACAAAGACTCACTTTGCTTATGAATCACCAGATGAACCAGTCAAGGATGCCCTGAAGAGGCTGAAGACCACATTTTTTAATGTGATAGCGGACTCTGCTATTACAGCTTTGGATGATAGGTTTGAAACACTTGGACGAGTTGAAAGCAAGTTTGGGGTGCTGCAGAACTTCTCAGCCTTGGATGAGGAAGCACTGAAGAAACAATGTGAGGAGCTTGAGAATACATTGAGGATTGGAGGGGAAGCTGACATTGATGGAAGAGAGCTGGCCATGGAAATCAGGAACCTTCCTCAGTTACCCACAAACAGGATGTCTGCATTTGAACTGCTGGACTTCTTCCACAAGAAAGAACTGACAGAGTTTTATCCAAATCTTTGGATATCCCTCAGGATTGCCTGTACCCTGCCAGTGACAGTGGCATCTGCTGAAAGAAGCTTTTCAAAACTTAAGCTGATAAAGACATACCTGCGATCATCAATGGCACAAGACCGCCTCACAGGACTTGCCATCATTAGTATAAACCATGAGGTTGGCAAACAGGTGTCCTACGAGAATGTCATTGATGATTTTGCTTCAAGAAAAGCAAGGAGGCAGCGATTTTGAGATCTCTCTTGCTGATGTTGGTGAAAGGAGCCTATAGCTGTTCTTTTCTTAAAACATCAATAGTTAACACTTTTCACTATTTCACTTTTTATTTTAAATTCTTTGCACTGTTATACTATAGTTTTATTTAATATTTATTTGTTAGAATATTTTAGCTGAAACAGGTGTTCATTTGTCATTGGCTTTGCTTTTTGACCTTATTGTATGCAAGTTAATTGCTTTTCTAGTGTAAATTTGTTGACTTCATTATTTATTATTATGATTGTTTTGCACTCTTTCTGACCATTGCTATTTGTCAAAATATGCTACTTTTTTGGTTTTCATTTGTCATTGTTTTTACTTGTAGACTTTGTTAAATCCAAGTTGGTTGTTTGTATAGTTTAAATATCTTACCTTTATGTTTTCTATTATTTGAAGATTTCAGTTAAGAATTGTCTTTATTGTTTTGAGGATACCTCATTTTAAAATAAAGTAAGATATTTGCTGTTCACCATGTGCAAGTCTGTTTTAATTCAATTATGAGCTGTGCGTGTAATTTGGTAGTTGCCCTGTGCATGTTTTGGGGCCACAAAAAAAATCTTGCTTAGGGCCACCAAAATCCTAGGGCCGGCCCTGCAAATAAACTACTATTTACAACATAACTTCCCTGAAATTATTTACAAACTACATACAATGTGACTAACTAAACTTAATACATAACAAAAAGCAAAAGTAACATTCACAGAAAACAAATTAATCAAAACCCACATCCACTCCTATCCCTCTCTACTCTGACTCCTTGGTTCAGCCCAATCAGGTGATTATTGGACAATTTCCAGCAGCTTGGGTCCTTAGGCTGCCCCCATGTGTGCACTCCATGAACTCACACTCAGCAAGACCTCAGAGAGAGTGATGTTAGTGACTTCTCCCAAAATAAATCACAACTACAACTTAAGCAAAAAACAATGTCACAATATATGGAACACATTCACCTTAGTGAAGGGGCTGTCACACCACACCCTCACAATCACATTATGTTTTGTAGAATTAAATGGTTTGAAAATATTAATATTGAGTGAAAATGCAAATCTACTCATAGGAAACTATTAAATTACCACTTTAACCCTTTATTGGGCGGTCACTAAAATACTTACAATTACAGAGAAGTGATATTAGAGGATGTTACAAGACTATAAAACCTGGTTATTTATTCCTAAAAGAACAGTTCTAAAGTTGTAAGTGGTCAGTACTAACAGTTTCTTTTCTTTGTCATTCTCATTGAAGTATCTGGGACATAGCGTAATTTTTGCTGACTGGTGGAGAGAAATCCATGTAGTTCTATGATTTCATGTCGTAACATGCAGAGGCATTTTTTGACGTGATGTGATGGAATATGGTTCTTTGCCTGATAAAGGCTTAATTATTGTTTTTTCCTATCTATTTATAGTGTGTCTGTGCATTCTTTTCTTTTTCATTTTTGATTGAAATCACAATGACCAGAAGGAACAGTAGTCAGTACCTTCAATGTTTACAACAGAGTATCTAGGCTGTATCTTCATTTAGTGTCTGTATTTGTGTATACATCATGTACCTGGAACCCCCCAGCAACAACAAGGCCTGTACTGGTCTCAGTTTTTTCCTGATCTCATGCGAAAGGAATCTTTGCCCTCAAGGTATGTACAAGCAGTGCAGTCTGATAACAAAAAACCTTACTAGTTCTCTTCTGTATCAAGCCGTGGAATAATTATTGCTCTTTTTTAATATATGGTAGGGTCAGAGGGGATCAAGGTGTGAAGAACGTTGATATTGCTCGTTTCATGTTCACTGTGCAGGGAACTGACCGGGGAAGTTTTATGTCTGGAAAAAGTGTGCACAACCAGAGGTAAGTGCAAACACATGTTTTTCTGATTAATTGAATGTAATAGATCAACACTGAATTGATATTACATACGTTTATGCAATTATTACCTTAATTTAATGGCTGCAGTTTTCAAATTAAACATATTAGTTTATTACTAGTATTTGCAGAGTATTCTGAACAAAAGAAAAAAAATCCTCAGCAACTGTTCTAGAAAGCTGCTGTTGGTCATTTCCTGTGGCTTCTTTCATAAAGATACTGGCATGTCCACAGTGGTGTTTGAAGGACGGAGATTTAATGTTTGTGGACCCTGACCACTGCTGGTTGGGACGGGACGACAGAATGTTGCTCCATTCTCGTTTCTCCTGGACTGACGGAGCCCAATAAGCCTGCAAGCAGCTTTCACAGTGATGCGCTGTCACAGACGTGACGTGTCTGCAGCCCGGCGAGTTTCTGTTGCCACAGTTACCAACTAGCGTTAAATCGACAATTTACAACAATAAGGCTATTTGACCGGAACTTCTTTTATAGGTGTCCATATGGACACCCTACAGCCAAATAAGAATCGAGTTTTCACCCAGATCATTCATGTTTTAATCACACAAAACAACTAAATGATGTCCCAAATACAAAACGGACTTAATCTTCCAAGGTTGCGCACTCCTCTGGCATATCCTCCTGACTACCAGAAAAAAAAAATTGTTTAATCAATATCTTTTTTTTTTTTTATTCCCCCGACTGTTTGAAGGGTAGTGAGAAAACTCTGACAATTAAACTCGTTCTTCTTAATTGAAAAATACAGAACAAAATTTAGGAAATAGCTACAAATGTCCACTACAGAAGACAATTCTCAAACTCTTAAATGTTGTGGTAAAATGTTGTTATATTCATTTAGAAAATGGTTTAATGTGTTCTCAAGAGATATCATAAAGAAATATTACAATAATACTTCAGGACTACATTTGCACAAAAAGAAGTTATGCACTTACTTTTCCTCTTCTTATGAAATGTGATTGTGGTAATGAATGCCATTTTCCTTGAAGAAAAACAGGATGTTCCCAAAGCCCCACCCCTGTGAATGTGGTACCATTCAAAAGCCCTGTATGTCCTTTTTAGAGGACAAAATGAGTGGGTTTAATAGTGTGCAGGGGGATGGAGATATTCAGGTTTACAAATGTCCTCCACAGAGGACAAATTTATACTACTGGTAGTCAGGGGGATATGAAGGTCGCGGAAAGAAGTACAATGAAGGGGCTTGATCTTCAGCCTACATGATGGTTATTGCATTGATTATTTATTATCAAAATGGAACAGACCTGGAAAGTTATATATATAGTTATATATATATAAGTTATATATATATATATATATATATATATATATATATATATATATATATATATATATATATACACATACACATATATATGTAGTATATTTTATGTATTAAAAAAAATAATGACACATTTATTGTTATCAATAAGCGATATTACTAAAATGTTTCCAAACCAATGCAAAAAAAAGCTGGTCCGTTATAGCTTACATGGTGTATGTACATCACTTGAGGTGCAGATTAATTTGTGCAAACCTACGCATATTTTTCTTGTATTAGGAGTTACCACTAATGTGAAAAGTCTGCAACCAGCCCACAGCAAACTGCTGAGACAGTTGAGGAAACGGTAACTACCGCTACAGAAACGACAAGTGCTGTTGCAGGAACAGTAACTGCCGTTGTAGCGAAAGTGGCTGGCCTGGATCTTAGCGTTTCTCCATTTCTCTCTCTCTCTCTCCCCGCCGCCACCCTCCCCTCGCCCTCCCTCAGCTTGTAGCTGTTGAGAACAACTGCACAAAACTGACGTTATTCGATCTGTGATCGACTAGTTTTGCCTCACGTCAGGTCCCGGATGTGTGGCACAAAAGTTTGAATTTCAGATCTGAATTTGTATTTCAGATCTGAATTTGTATTTCAGATCTGAATTTGAATTTCAGATCTGAATTTTTCAAATACAAAAGTTTCAACTTTACCACAATACACATTAAAAAAAAACAAAGATTCAATATCAAATATGGTCATTTGGATTCAGTTTTTAAAGCAATTATTCAAACAGGCATATTCAGATTCAAATTGAATGATTCAAATTCAAATATAAAGAATTCAGATTCACTCCCCAGTGGCACAAAGCTTATCCCATTACTGTTTTATCATACTGACCCTGAAATGGAATCTGGGGTTGTTGTTCCTGAAATTCCTACCCTACTGAGTGAGCGGGAAATAACACAACTTCAAGCTGCAGTGGATCCTAGAGCTCAATCTAATTCCTATTGTCAAGACATTTACTGTCATTGTCTTCAAACCCTCCAGTAAGTAACAGCCAAGAGCATAATTCTGATAAAAACTAAAACACAAACATCAAAAATAGCTTTATTGGAACTCTGAAGTTTTCTTTTTCTTTAAATTTTTTAATATTCAGAGACATGAATAATAGAGTTCAAATTTAAGCTTTTATTAACTCTTAACTGTTGAAAGAACAATCATGAATACCTTGGCACCACAAACAAGGTTTTACATGAAATTACATTGAAACAAACTTCCCTTTCACTTGAAAGGGATTTTTACATTCTTTGGGTTTAAAAATTTACTGCTGAACATCAGTAGACATAACTATAACAACTGCAAAAACTGTGAGTCCTTTTATACATGCAGTGCTTTCCATTACTCTTGTAGTAAGTGAATAGGTTGGTGTGAAGTCTAAATGAGTAATTCAGAGCTTTTTAGTTACATTTTGCAGCTGTGAACTTGGTTGGGCCTTGTGGGACTAAGATGTTGTATTTATCTACACCCTTGAGAATTCTTGACCTAACAGGAAAGCTTCTATGACAACATTTTTGAAATCTTCATATGACCTCATCTGTTGGGCAGGAAATGTAATGGTATTAGTGCAAGCAGACACAGATGGATAGCATATCTTGTGTTAACCAAACTGTGACTGGCAGTGATGACTGATCTTCAAATTTACTCTGAAACTCTTCTTCTCCTCCAGAAGGATTGGGACGTGGCCCTGTCCTGTTACCCACTGAAGAAATCCTGTTGGAGACAGAGATGCAGTTTTCTCAGTTCCTGATTTAGTTCAATCTGAAATTAGAATCCATGAAGATGAAAAATGGATTACTTTATAAAAGACTATTATCGCCCTTTTATGTGTCTATAATAAATTGAAAGCAGAGCCAAGGGCGAGTAACGGACCTATGATAAAAAGGAAAAAAAATAAAAGATATTGGCTATATTAGAAATTGGAAACAATTAATTTGCAGATCTAACTTTGAAAAGTGATGTCAGTGTATTGTTATTGTGGTAACTGGTTATGGTGAGAGATGAAATGCACCACTTTATGTCAAAAGGTGTACAACTACGTCAACTACGTCAACTACGTCAACAACTATGTCAAAATTGATTTATGACCCCTAGTGATGACATGATTTATGACAGGTGGGCATGCCAGTCGTTCGTCAAGCTGATATGACAGGCGGTATTGTCCAATCAGAAGCAGCCATGTCATCGCTCGAAGTCCCACCCTATCCGCAAGTCTGTCCCTCTTCTAGAGAGCGGAAGTCCCTCCTTAACCGGGAAGTGCCGCGTCACTGCCGGGATCTCCGCCTCTTCCATGGTTTTAGAGTCAATGAGGTGCGGGCTGCATAACGGTGGGTCCGGCGAGGGCATGTTGGGGCATGTCTGGGACAAAAACAGTCAAAATAAGAGAAAATCTATCTATCCATCTATCCATTAAATCAAACGTTATTTATAAAGCACTTTTCATGCTGAAGGCAACACGAAGTGCTTTACATGATTAAAAAAATTCAAGCATCTTTCAATTCATGCATATTAAAACAAGCCTTTACACACATGAAAATAGAATTACATAACAAAACATAAACAAAACAAAAAGAAAACACTCATTAAAGGCTTTCACACAATCGCACACTCGTCTCCATCCTTCTCTCACCCCCACACCACTGCCATCCTTGTCCACAGCCTTGTTACCTCCTGGATTGACTTTGCAACTCTTTTCTTTTTGGTCTCCACAATAAATCCCTCCAGAAACTGCAGCTCCTCCAAAACTCTGAGGCACGCATAATTACACAGACCCCTACTACTCACGACATCACCCCCATCTTACAACAACTTCACAGGCTCCCCGTAAAACAAAGAATTAACTTCAAAATTCTCTTCTTTACATTCAAAGCACTCCACAATCTGGCCCAATCATATATATCTGATCTCCTACACATTGCCTCTCCGGTCCGTTCACTTCGCTCTTCCTCCTTCTCTCTCCAGCTTCTTGTCCCCCCCGCCCGTCTCGGCGCTATGGGGAGCCAAGCATTCAGCCGCTCTGCTCCACATCTCTGGGACTCTCTCCCCCCTGATATACGTACCATAGACTCTCTTCCTCTCTTAAAATCACAACTCAAAACGCTTTTGTTCGGACAGTCCTATGCCATGTAGTCATTCTCCATCTTTATGTTGTCCTCTGTTCCGTTCTGTTTTGTTTTGTACTTATTGTTTTTAATCGTTTTAATGTTTGTTTTGTACTTAGTTAAAAACAATATTTTAATGATCTTTTGTACAGTGTTCTTGGGTGTTTTCAAAGGCACTTTTAAATAAAATGTATTACTATTATTGTTATTATTACACACATGCAAACACAAGCAATCAGTTTCAACATTCATGTAATGGAAAGGGCTATCTCTTTTCTCTTTTGGATGAAGGGATAAGGGTGAGGGCCACACAAACCTCCAAATTGCACTTCAAATGAAGTGGCGTAAAAATAAAATTCTGACATGGGATACATAATCAAACATGGTGACAGATGGAAGACAGGACACCCATTAATGTATATTCATTTTCAATAAAGATGTAAAAATTATTTTATAAGTGTTACAAGTGTTCCATCTTGTGGCCATTTATTAATGATCTTGTTAATCACAGGACTGTAATCAAAATCACTAAATAATGTTTATTAACATTTGCATAAGTTTTGATAATTTCTCTAATGGTCTTCAGCACAGCCCTTTGAGTGTGTATAATAACTTTGTAGCATAACAACACCTTTTGTTCTTCTTATTGAAGACAGACACAAAAGTATCCCCACAGCCCACATGATTAATCAGTTAGTTGCTATTTGGTTGTCATAGGTAAATTTTTTAAGGGGTTAGTAAAAGCAAGGAGTAGAAGAAGGGGAAGGGGTAAAAAAAAGAATAACGGGATTGGGCCTTAGTTGTGTTTCTGTGGGCCTGTACATTAAACATGAAGAAGTTTGGCCTTCATTTACAAAAGGGGATACAAATTATGGCAGCCAGTCTTTCTTAGTCTCATCTTTTTTATTCAAAGTTGTGGAAGGCTTTACATGTAGCAGACTTTATTTTTTGTCTGACAGAGTTTGTATACTTCATCTGCAGTTCACAGAGAACCTCTTATTTTGTTCCTTTTACATGACAGTGTTAAATCTTATAACATCTCTTCAATCTATATACTCTATCTTTAAACATCTTCAAACGATAAACACACATGTAAACATCTTTGGAAACAAATGCAAAAAAAAAAAAAAACAAATTAAAAAAAAAAACTAGAGACATATAACTTAACATGCTATGCTTCCTAAGCACTCACTGGGAAATGCAAGCACGGCAAACAAAGGTCTTCAGTGGTGGTGGGCTTCGAACACACATTTGGTGAAACCCCCTCAGACAAATATCACACTGAATCTGGAAAAGATATAATTGTTTTCAAATTACGCACTGTGACAACCTTCAAAATCTTTTATCACAGATTTTGTTAATATATATTTTTCATGTAATGTTAAAATAATATTCAAACAGGCACTTTTTCATCCACGTAAAATAGTGTATACCAACATGACTAATTATAAAACTATAAGAAAATCATATTTCATTTCCCATTTTAGGTGAAAGATTACTTACTTTTCTTACCCAGTTTAAATCTTTCTTATGCTCCTTTTCCCCACAATACAAGCACAAGTCTGTAAGGTTATCTGGTTAAAAAAAAGAAAAAAACAAAAAAAGAAATCATGAATGCTTATTCTTTAACAGTGTGGTAGTAGCTATAAAACCTAACCTTTGTTGATAGATGATATTTCATCTTCATCTTATTTAAGTCAATTATATGAATTTACGTTTGTAGTGATTACAGCATTTAACCACTCAGCTGGGTGGAGTTTATATTGCGCTTCAAGAATCAACCCAAACACCACTGTCCATGTTGGGTGAAGTTCCTGTTTATTTTCAATTATCTCTTATTGCATGCGCTGATGACAGGTCACATTTACAATCAAAATAAAAGGTGGTAGCAGTAAAAACTGTGTCATTCTCCCACACCCAAGCTAATTAGAATGACCACCTCACCTGTGGCTGCAATACATCTGGTGCGCCTCTTTACTGCCACCCAGTGGGATAATACAAACCAAAAAATGCAAGTGACACAAACAACAACAAATATCTCCTACGTCTGTCACAAAAGTAACATGGCTGGTTATATAATATGTTCAGAGACAGACAGTGTGAGGTGTTTTTTATGCCTCCATTCTCAGCCCTGATAAGTAAAAAATGTGTTCGTTATCAAAAGAGACCTTGTTAGTATCTGGTGGGTGTTCATTATGTTATGGGTGATCAGTGCATTTTGGTAGTGTAAATTGGGATAGTTTCATGGCATTGTACAGCACTTTAACCTGCAACAAGAAATTGTTTAAATAACACCTGGTGTGATTTAATATAAATAAGCTTGGTTGAGTCTTAATTTCAAGCAAAAAGTGTTAAATTTTAAAGTTTTGAAATGAAGATGGCTAAAATAGTTAAAACATCAAACTGTGTGATTTCATATTTTTATCCAAGTGGTCAAACCAGACCTGTTCAGTTATATGTCGTATGCTTATAGCACATAATTTTCCAGTCTGTAGGAGAAGAGCGACTGCAATTTCCATTCTGTATCTGTTGATGGGCAGTGGGGTAGCACTGAAATCTAGGACGGATAATGATGTGAGGGAGGAAGCACATACTTTCAATGCAAACACTCCATATGAAGTCCTGTCTGTTTGAATGGGATGCTGGACATGTCCAACTTGACACATTGCATCCCTTGCTTGTCATAAAAACCCTAAACATACAAAGAAAGACAAAACACACACATATGTACACATTTTTTATGATCTCTCTCTCTCTCTCTCTCTCTCTCTCTATATATATATATATACATTGTTTTAAGTCTTGTCTTGATTCCCTCAGTGGATCCAGAAGCAGGGTTTTTTTTCATGTGTGCAGATTGCCTAAATAATATTTTAATAAAAATGAAAATACAGTAAAGAATACTCATTCAGGTATATCACAAGTTTTACCGCTAAGGTCCAGTGATGATGTTCATTTATAATTCCCAACAAAACCTGATAGTCCATGGGTTTAATCTGTAAAGCATAAAATAAAGAAAATATTTTAGAAAAGGGGCTGGTCATAATACAAAAATCCAAATATGAGAAGAAATACAACAAATTAATTCTATATAAATATTTCCCTGAAGTACTTTTTTTCTGAAGTTTTTAATTACAAGATGCATTTGTATTTATACAAAAACCTAAATAATCAAATATTCATTATTACATGATGATGTTTTAAAAGTACATTTTGAAATTCTTCATTTGACAGTACATTCAAGAGAATGATTATACTGATACACACCTTTAATGTTGCGGATTTTCCAGACCACATTGCAGTGATTGCATTGGAGTCTATGAAAGCGGCTTTTTCTGTGTTGTGGAAATTGTGATCACGCACCAGGATCGACATATAGGCATTAATACTCTTTACCTCACGCTAAAACAGCCAATATCACAAACAGATCAAATTTAGATCATGTGAGAAAAATATTTTGACAAACTTTTGAAACACCTCATTAGCTGTAATGAGGTGTTTCAAAAGTGTTTCAAAAACAGCTTGTACAGCTGTTTTTTGTTTGTGCCTGTGTTTGCAGACATATTTTAACTAAGGCAGTGGCTCCATAAAGTTTAACATATAGCCTTACCATTTTTTCCTAAAATAGGGACAATGTGTGGATATTTATCACAGTGGCTCTGAATGTTCAAAGCCTCCGGGTGGGTGGGCATAGTTATGCTGAGCTGCTTAAAATAGTGTTTTTGATGTGTACATATCCAACCACCTCAGGGTGTACAGGCATATGGTCTCCTCGCGATCCTCATCATGACAGTTCTACAAACTTTCTGTAAAAAGAGGAAGGACAATAAATAACTCTACACCTCATTACAGTGGTTAATTCTAAAATAAGTTGTTTCTGTGTGGTTGTGGAAATATTTTATCTAAGGGAACTTCAGACTGATGACTCGCCAGTAAACATGCAAAATTTTCCCAAATCTACATTCTGTGCCATTTTGATTTAACTACAGTCTAAGAAAAAATATGGATGTATTGATGTACAACAAATTAAGCTTTACTACTTTATATAGGGACACCTTTTAAACCAGATAATTATAATATAAATATCTATTGTGATTTCACAGGAAAAAAACAAACAAACAAACAAAAAACAAAAACAAAATAAAAAAGAAGCCAACCAAATTTACTCCCGGTTTTACCTTTACTTTTGACAGTAATTTTGTCCACCCATTATGTATTTAACTTACTTTAATCCCAATAAGCACTCGATTGATTGTCTGTCAGTGGTTATTGAACAATTAAGAAACAGTTTTAACTGTTTTAACCATAAAATAAATATTAAGACACAAAAGAAATTTTACAAACGTTTTATATTTAATCCAGTTCAAAGGAAACAACTGTTCACCTGTATTCATTTAATGAGGAGCTTACTTGCCAGGCCCATGTGGACCTGTCACAACAATGGCTGATGGGCCTTACGTCTATGAATGAATCCCATAAAAGCTAGCGGTTAGCATCTTAGTTCCAAATAAAGTTACTGCAGTTTCATAGACATGGGTATAACAGTAAGTTTGTCTGTGAAGCTAAACATCAGAAGCTGCCACGTCATCAGCGGAAGTCCCTCCTCAACCGGAAAGGGCATCATGATCGGAAGCTGCGTCATCATCCGAAGCCCCTCCTCCCCTCTTAGAGAGCAGAAACGTTGTCAATCCAGAAGCCGCGGTCGGTCCAGCGAGGACATGTTGGGGCATGTCTGGGAAAAAACACTGAAAATAAGATGAGAAGCTGTTTCTCTACAGAAGAGAAGTACGGAGAGGGAAGAAAAAATGGAGAGAAGATGAACAAGCGAGGCTATTAGCAGGGGCGAAGTAGTAGTAGACACAATCAACGATGAGTTACCAAGGCGCATCAGGCCAGACAGTACTCCGCCGGTGAACAGCAAGACTGCTGTAACCATCTATGAATCAACACGTTCGCTACCCGGAGCGCCGGTAAAGAGAGTTGTGAATTACCAGAGGGGCCAGATGCCTTCGACCAAGTCTCTGCATGACGAATGGTCTCTAGTTCCCTACGGAGTGAGTGGTTGATGGGGGTACGTGTTCAAGTACGTGACGGGAGAACTCTGTATGTACCAGGTGGATGGGAGTGAAACTTTCAGAACTTGACCGAACGTAGCATCTTTTTTCAGCTCCGCCTGAGATTTTTAAGGACTATGCCTCCTCCTTCTTCCATTGGCTGTTCCTCCAACCCCTCCTACCATGTGACACGTTCTTATAGGCTCGGGTTCTACCGAGGGAGTGAAAAAAAAGTCCCCTAGCAGGATAAAAGACGCTGCAGCAGGAATTTTTTTTAAAACCTAGCTTCTGAACGGATCCTCGATGCGACATAGAAAGATGTGTGCTACACTCCGACCCCGGGGGCAGAGATGTCTGACCATATTCTTCAGTCGGATCCCTCTTCAGTCTTCAAGTCCTCTGACTCAACCGAATCAGGTGAGTTTTCACCCCAGCACGGAGCTCACAGCCCCGGCTCACAAGACCCGACTCAGGACTCCGACTGCACACCCCTACTGCTGCCTGGAGCCGCGGATGTGGGGTACTCTTAGGACATGAGTACTCACCCTTGCTATTGTCTGGAATCAAGGTCGAGGGGCAAGCTCAGGATCCCGAGCCAGCGCTGCCCATGATGCTGGAGCTGGTTGTGGATGAGGGGTATAAGTGTTCATAGCGGTTTGTAGCGGAGACTATTTTACACGAGCTCAAATCGGTGAGGAGAGTCAAGGATATGTATGAGATGTTAAATAGACTGGTTGAGCAGGGTGTAGCTAAAATTGAGCAACTTTTAATAGTGAATGAGTATTGGAGAGGTAATTAATCTTTAAGGTGTAAAAAAACTATTCACCCTTTATGCCTTGTTTGTTGAAGAGGTGAGTTTCCGTTTACAACACAGTTTGTCTGTAAATACCGTGGCTGAACTGCAAAGATTACACACTGTTATTCACACTCATTTAGCAGATGTGATTTTAGACTAAGGTTAGTTTTTCTTTTCCTTGAGTAAACGTGTGCTATTTTCTTTCTTTATTTTTTATGATGTTGACTGGAAATAAAAAGAATAGATAAATAAAAAAAAAGGAGTTGTTTGTACATTGCTATGTGTGTATAAGCACTACGTGTTTGTCTGAGCGGGTTGATATTTCCTTTAAAGTAACACCTATTCATATATTACTTGTATAAACATGTATGCTTTTTTATGCTGTTGAGTGAAAAAAAAATAAAAAAGATAACAGAATAAAAAGTGTTCTCGTGTCTCTTTTTCCCAGTAAAACCTTAGAGATTGCAGGCAGGATGGCTGAGAATAAGGTCATGAAAATAATGTATTACAATCCGCCCATCCAGGTAGTCTGGGTGATGTGGATAGACTCCAGAGGAGTGTGCTAGATGAAATGGGGGAGAAAATTAAAGTTGATAAAGGCCAAGATTTCCTAGCGGAGCAGGATGCTTACACTCTTCAAAAACTCATAGATTTCGCAGAGCAGCGCCACCCATCCTTACCGAGCCATGATTGAGACTCTGCTAAACTTCTCCGACAACACGCTGAAGAGTCAATTTACAGCGGGTCTTTTCATTAAAGATACCACTGGAGCTGTGGATTCCATAGTCACCAATAACTGCACTAACAGGGGGTTAGATTAGAGAGCGGCCTTTACCGCAAATTCACTAGAACTGCAGCTGCTTGGTCCTCTTCACGCAATATTATTTTTTGCGAAAGACTGCTACTGCACTCGGTGGATTTGAGAATAAAATTGACCAGAGCGAGCGACCATTTCTGCCTCATGGCTGCCAGGGACTCCACTTTCTGCCTGAACATTTTAGGAGCTTCTCTATTCGTCAAAAAAGTTACAGTTTCTCCAGCAGTGCAATTAGGTCACTCTGCGGCCTTAATGAAAGGAAATGCGCTGTACCCCATCGCCCGAGTTAACGTAAAGACTTACTCAATCCCTGAGAATTCCAGGATATGTAATCAGGAAAATCTATTTCTGGGGGTCACACCCAAATACGTGGTGCTTGCCATGGTGGATCACAAGGCCTTCACGGGGAGGAGAGATCTTTCACCATTTAATTTTATCCAATGTAGAGTATTTAGCTTTATGTCAGGATGGGAGACAGATTCCAGCAAAGGCATTCCAGCTGCAATTTATTCAGGGGATTTCAGTCAGAGAGTTTTACAGCATGTTTATCGCTACGGGTCGACACCTAAAAGATTTGCCGCTGAGCATCGACCGTGAAGATTTTAACAACAGATACTCGCCGTTTGTGTTTAATCTAACCCCGGCTGACGATACCAACGCTCTCTCCCCCATACCCAGCGGTAACCTGAGACTGGAAATGAGATTTAGAGCACCTTTACCCCAGACGACGACATTAATCGTGTACGCCTGCTACAACTATTCTGGAGAAAAACTCCAAAAGACAAGTGCTGGTTGATTATTACTGATCTGAGCAGGTGTGAAGAAAAAAAAAAATGAATAACCATCGCTGACTCATGACTTTAAACCACCCGCCTACTTTATAGTGAACACCCACCCCGCTCACTTGCCAGGAGAGCACTGGCTTTTGTGGAGGTAATTTTAATGCATATGGTGATCAATCATATTTCCTCATACAATAACCACAAATCTAATCATTGTTTTACTTATAAAATGCATTTATTCATTTATAATTCTCAATTACATTTCATGATGTGTGTTTTCTTTTCCTTCTGATATAGAACATTACTGATATAGAACACTGACATTATTTTTCTCCTGTTGGGTCATTGTATGTGAGGTCAGGCTGGCCGCTCTTTCAGATTCATGACGTGGGGGAGAGATGAGACTGATGGGCAGTTGATAGAAAACAGTTGTTTAGAAGATTACAGCCTGATTTGGCGAGAATGGCGCCTTTCAATCTCCCTTTCTCCTACTATCAGTTTGAGAGACTGATCTTCAGCTGGAACCAGCTTGAATAAAAACTCTTATGGCTTCCCTCTGACCTTTACTCATTATCCCACCGGCATTCTACAATTTCTGGAAGAAAATTCACAGAAAATCCTCTATCACAATCTTCAGCTTCAGCACCCCGTGTCTACCACATGCGGACATAACTGTGTTTATTATCTCTGTCACAGAGCCTGCGGTTTATCTTTTAAACAAGTATTATCCCTGATTATTGCTGATGAATTAAGAAATGATCTTGAGGTATCCAACTTTGTAAAGAAATATGAGCGTTGTATCAGAAAACAGCGCTCACACTGTTTTAATCATCAGACTTGCTCTCTACAAATGTTTAAAGAGTGCTACAGGCTCTAATTATTTTTTGTTTTAAAATGGTATTCTGTAGATGTTGAGCTTCTTTTTCTTCCTAAGTATTTTTTAAATATCTCTTTATAAACTTTTTATTTCGTCATTTTTTTCTGTAAAAAAAAAAAAAAAAAAAAAAAAAGACTGGAACACAAAAATAATGTGGTGAATAAAGGCTTTACTGAGAAAGGCATGAAAACTTTTAGCGTCTTTATTTTTTTAAACACACACTTGCATATATTTTTTATATTTCACGGGGTAAAGTTTATCCAGGATGCTGGTTTTACAGTTTTACACCGGGTCCTCCTGATTTCTTTAGAGTTCAGTCCATCTTTAGGGGCAGAGCTCTCAGCTTTTTGCTCTTCTTTCTCCAGCGGCGAGCTCCACTTTGGCAATAAAATAATTTTCTTCTTTCTCCCCCGTCTAGAGCACTGCATACTTGATGAATCTTCTGACTCGCCAGTCTGTATTGCTCATGCACTTAAAGATGAGTTAGGAATGATAAAGGGATATTTAACTCTCTTAAAGTACTCAGAAATGACATCCAGCCTCTTGGCTCAGGGGCTTGATTTTTTTTTTTTTTTTTTTTTTTTTGTCCTTCTTCAAAAAATCAATTATGTGCGAGCCTTCCACAGTCTGCCCCTTATTAACAAACTCCCCTTTTGAAGTCCATCCGCCGTTACTCTTGGTTAGCTTCTTTATAATGTATTTGGTGTTTCTGCAATCCCTCCGGGGGAAGGTTTTTCAATGCATCATTTGCTATTTCGTCCAAGTCGGTCTGGTTGGATGCAAAAAAGCGCTGCCTGGCCTCGGATCCATTTTCCGGGTCAGGCGGAGGATGGTCGGGATGCTGGTCATCTGCAGAATCGCGGAGTAGTCAGAGTCACTCGGCTGTCATCTTTCAGACCTTGCTTGATTAGGGTGAGATATCTCTGGAGCAGCGCGTCATATCTCTTAACCTTCTCATAGGCACTCAGATCCAATTCATTTAATATCACGCTCATCTTCTCATCCAGATCATTTTCAGCTGTTTGCCTAATAGACGCCTCCGGCTGCATCAGTATTCTGTCCTAGCAGATACGTCACCAGTATTGCTAGACAGATAGCTAACACAAAAGACTCAGTAGGCTTGACTCCAGATTGAGCTGATTTTACTGAGTTCTTCCAAGTTAAACTGCAACACAAAATCAAAATATACAGTATATTAACATCAACTTAAATATGTGCAAAGTTCCTCAACCTTTCTCTTACTCCTTATAGATTAATGACAATTCAAAGTAACCAATCTTTAGGCAACAATATTTGATAAGATGAACACAAACATTGTAACAATAGAATCCACCCACAGGTAAGAAATAAGGCATAAGACGCAGTAAAGCAAATGTGCAAGGACACATAACAGAAATGAGGCCCAACATTAAGCAACACAGCCTGCAGCTACCTATGCTAACATTCAGCTCCCGATTAGCATTAGCATAATTAGCTCGGTTTTACAACTGAAAATACAAAGCTTCAGAGACTATTATGATGCTCACAAGTTGGAACTAACTTAAATAAACACAGAGCAGTCATACTCACTGACAGATCTACTCCAAGGATCAGACAAATGACTGTGGTGGAGCACTCAGCCTGCATGTGCTGTGGTTCAATACTGTTCTGCATGGCGTAATGACACAAGTCACCACCAGAGGTCTCTTACATTTGCTGACTACCGATAGGAGTCAGAACAATCAGATTTAATCGATTTAATTGTTGAGGTGAAATGCAAACATTTTCTGCGAGGTCTTCAGAGACATTTTTTTATTATTAGGCCCGAGCACCGAAGGCGGTGCGAAGGCCTATTGAAATGCAAGCGTTTATTAGGCCCGAGCACCGAAGGCGGTGCGAAGGCCTATTGAAATGCAAGCGTTTATTAGGCCCGAGCACCGAAGGCGGTGCGAAGGCCTATTGTAATGCAAGCGTTTATTCTTATTAGGCCAGAGCACCGAAGGCGGTGCGAAGGCCTGTTGTAATTCGAATGTTTTTTCCGTATTATTAGGCCCGAGCACCGAAGGCGGTGCGAAGGCCTAT